>NW_025745159.1:1076307-1086307 GCF_021184085.1 Oncorhynchus gorbuscha
TTTAGAGGTTTAGACTGGGGGGGGGGTTTATACAGGGGCATTTATGCGTATCGTTGTTGTAATTCTAGACATTCAGCTACATATTGTTGTTGTAATTCTACACATTCAGCTACATATTGTTGTTGTAATTCTAGACATTCAGCTACATATATACTGGCTGGTTCTAGATATACCTTATGGTTCTAGATATTATGTATGGTTCTAGATATACTGTCTGGTTCTAGATATTATGTATGATTCTAGATATACCTTCTGGTTCTAGATATACCTTATGGTTCTAGATATACTGTCTGGTTCTAGATATACCGTCTGGCTCTAGATAAACTGTCTGGCTCTAGATATACTGTCTGGTTCTAGATATACTGTCTGGTTCTAGATATTATGTCTGGTTCTAGATATATTGTCTGGTTCTAGATATACTGTCTGGTTCTAGATATAATGTCTGGTTCTAGATATACTGTCTGGTTCTAGATATACTGTCTGGTTCTAGATATACTGTATGGTTCTAGATATACTGTCTGGTTCTAGATATACTGTCTGGTTCTAGTTTAGTAAGTGAATTCCTCTTTCCAGGCCTGTATCGTCTCTCCTGTTCTGGACTGTAGGATCTTTATAGTACCATGTTTAAGTGATTTAATCTCACTCCTCTGTGTTGGGGTCAAGTCAAGAGGAGGTTCCTGCTGGAGAGAAGCCCTCTCATTTCAGCTTCTACCACCTCATTTGGGATTAAACCGTGTCAGAAGAAGAAATGGTTTAATATAATAAATAATTTCCACCATGAAACTTTCTGACTGCTGAGCTTTTGATCTGTCTTTATAAATAACATAATTTTGTCGTAAAAATAATGTTTTTGTGGTCTTTTCCTGCAATTAAAGAAAGGTTTGGCTGAGGAGAAAGACCAAGACTGACTTCTCATGTTATAGGTCTCTCTCATGTTTTGCTTCATTCCTTTTCTCTCTCTCTCTCTCTGTCTCGGTCTCTCTGTCTCTTTCTCTCTCTCTCTCTCTCTCTCTCTCTCTCTCTCTCTCTCTCTCTCTCTCTCTCTCTCTCTCTCTCTCTCTCTCTCTCTCTCTCTCTCTCTCTCTCTCTCTCTCTCTCTCTCTCTCTCTCTCTCTCTCTCTCTCTCTCTCTCTCTCTCTCTCTCTCTCTCTCTCTCTCTCTCTCTCTCTCTCTCTCTCTCTCTCTGTCTCTCTCTCTCTCTCTCTCTCTCTCTCTCTCTCTCTCTCTCTCTCTCTCTCTCTCTCTCTCTCTCTGTCTCTCTCTCTCTGTCTCTCTCTCTCTCTCTCTCTCTCTCTCTCTCTCTCTCTCTCTCTCTCTCTCTCTCTCTCTGTCTCTCTCTCTCTCTCTCTCTGTCTCTCTCTCTCTCTCTCTCTCTCTCTGTCTCTCTCTCTCTCTCTCTCTCTCTCTCTCTCTCTCTCTCTCTCTCTCTCTCTCTCTCTCTCTCTCTCTCTCTCTCTCTCTCTCTCTCTCTCTCTCTCTCTCTCTCTCTCTCTCTCTGTCTCTCTCTCTCTCTCTCTCTCTCTCTCTCTCTCTCTCTGTCTCTCTCTCCGTCTCTCTCTCTCTCTCTCTCTCTCTCTCTCTCTCTCTCTCTCTCTCTGTCTCTCTCTCTCTCTCTCTCTGTGTCTCTCTCTCTCTCTCTCTCTCTCTCTCTCTCTCGTCTCTCTCTCTCTCTCTCTCTCTCTCTCTGTCTCTCTCTCTGATGAGGATCTGCATGTTTCTGTCTTCTAGCCCCAGAATGAGGAAGTGATGAGGATCTGTATGGTTTTATATGGTGGGCAGAAAAGGTGCTTTCTCTCACATTCCCGTTCCTCTTGTCCCGAGCGCTGTGGTTTCCACTGGACCAATCAGATCTGTCAGAGTCAGTGTTTTCTCCTTCATATACAACAGGTGGGGCTGGTTCCCATTATTACCTCCGAGCTCTGAGCTCCCGCTCTCTCACGAGGGGACACAGCCATCCTTCTCTTACTCGTTTGTCAGAAACCCAGAGCTCATCGTTTCCTCAGATGGGCTGAAATATGTCTTGTGATGTTAAATCACCGCTTTCAGCTGGCTGGCCGACCAAGACAAATGTTGAGCTTGTTTATTTCTGTGATTGTAGACGACCACGCTTCTCGGCTGGAGAGAGAGAGAGAGAACATATATATATATATATATATATATATATATATATATATATATATATATATATATATATATGAGAGAGAGAGAGAGAGAGAGAGAGAGAGAGAGAGAGAGAGAGAGAGAGAGAGAGAGAGAGAGAGAGAGAGAGAGAGAGAGAGAGAGAGAGAGAGAGAGAGAGAGAGAGAGAGAGAGAGAGAGAGAGAGAGAGAGAGAGAGAGAGAGAGAGAGAGAGAGAGAGAGAGAGAGAGAGAGAGAGACAGAGAGAGACAGAGAGAGACAGAGAGACAGAGAGAGATGGCTGCTGGGAACAGAACGCTGTGATATGATAATTATGAGAAACCAGTCTCCTTAAAAAAAAATCTTGAGTTTTAAAGTTAGTTTTAAAAGGTAATTCAAGACATTTTGTACAACAACAGTTTGTACAACAACGGAAAACACACAAGGGGGTTTAGTGTTACAGAGAGAGTTGAGCGTAGTCGGCTCTGATCCGTACCGGAGAACTGATCCGTGAAGGACGCGTCTGTGGCTCCTTCCAGCCTCTGATTGAGGATCTGTTTTGATGCTGTTTGTATGTGAACAGAGTCCCGTTAAATCCAGTCCCACACCTGATCTTCCGTAGCCTTGTTTCTGTTGTTGTACTCGGTACTGATTGTCATAACATCGCCTCTGTGGTAAACGTCTTTCCCCTGGTGTGTTCCGGGTAAGGAGACATGTTCAACTGAAAATCACCGTTGGACGTTTTAGCTACAAACAAAATTTTAAAAAACTGTTCTGATGTCACTGCATCTGTTGCTGTTTTAATACGATATCTTTCCCTTTAGTTCTCATCGGAATTCACCGGAACAAATAAACATATCATAACGCAGAGAGAGAGAGAGAGAGAGAGGAGAGAGAGTTTTAGAGAGAGCAGAGAGAGAGACAGAGAGAGAGAGAGAGAGAGAGAGATGTGTCAGAGAGAGAGAGAGAGACAGAGAGAGAGGTTCCCATTAGAGAGAGAGAGAGACAGAGAGACAGAGAGACACAGAGAGAGAGAGAGAGAGAAACCCAGAGCTCATCGTTTCCTCACAGGGCTGAAAGAGACAGAGAGACAGAGAGAAATGAGAGCTTGTTTATTTCTGATTGAGACCACGAGAGAGAGAGAGAGAGAGAGAGAGAGAGAGAGAGAGAGAGAGAGAGAGAGAGAGAGAGAGAGAGAGAGAGAGAGAGAGAGAGAGAGACAGAGAGAGACAGAGAGAGACAGTCAGTTTTGTATATTATCTACCTCACTTGCTTTGGCAAAGTTAACACGTGTTTACCATGCCAATAAAGACCATTGAATTGATACTAAAAGAGAGAGACAGACAGACAGACAGACAGACAGACAGACAGACAGACAGACAGACAGACAGACAGACAGACAGACAGACAGACAGACAGACAGACAGACAGACAGACAGACAGACAGACAGACGTCATATGTAGATGTACATTCTGATTCCTTCATCTTAACATGAATTCAACAGGATCTGGGATCATGTCTTCTCAACATGACTTCATTGTTTCTTGGCTCTTCATCCCTCTACAGGGTAGAGAACTTCAAATGGGGAGAGAAATTAAATCGAATGCCCTCTGTGATATATCTAGATCTGCTGCTCTGCTCTGTTCTGTTCTGGTACAGTTTGTATAAGTACTGGGAAAAGTAGTCTACATACTGGGAGAGATTCAGTGAGAGGTGGTCTACATACTGGGAGAGGTTCAGTGAGAGGTGGTCTACATACTGGGAGAGGTTCAGTGGGAGGTAGTCTACATACTGGGAGAAGTAGTCTACATACTGGGAGAGGCTCAGTGAGAGGTGGTCTACATACTGGGGGAGGTTCAGTGAGAGGTGGTCTACATACTGGGAGAGGTAGTCTACATACTGGGAGAGGTAGTCTACATACTGGGAGAGGTTCAGTGAGAGGTCGTCTACATACTGGGAGAGGTTCAGTGAGAGGTGGTCTACATACTGGGAGAGGTTCAGTGAGAGGTGGTCTACATACTGGGGGAGGTTCAGTGAGAGGTGGTCTACATACTGGGAGAGGTAGTCTACATACTGGGAGAGGTAGTCTACATACTGGGAGAGGTTCAGTGAGAGGTGGTCTACATACTGGGAGAGGTTCAGTGAGAGGTTGTCTACATCCTGGGAGAGGTTCAGTGAGAGGTAGTCTACACACTGGGAGAGGTTCAGTGAGAGGTAGTCTACATACTGGGAGAGGTAGTCTACATACTGGGAGAGGTTCAGTGAGAGGTAGTCTACATACTGGGAGAGGTTCAGTGAGAGGTTGTCTACATCCTGGGAGAGGTTCAGTGAGAGGTAGTCTACACACTGGGAGAGGTTCAGTGAGAGGTAGTCTACATACTGGGAGAGGTTCAGTGAGAGGTTGTCTACATCCTGGGAGAGGTTCAGTGAGAGGTAGTCTACATACTGGGAGAGGTTCAGTGAGAGGTGGTCTACATACTGGGAGAGGTTCAGTGAGAGGTAGTCTACATACTGGGAGAGGTTCAGTGAGAGGTAGTCTACATACTGGGAGAGGTTCAGTGAGAGGTAGTCTACATACTGGGAAAGGTTCAGTGAGAGGTAGTCTACATACTGGGAGAGGTAGTGTACATACTGGGAGAGGTTCAGTGAGAGGTAGTCTACATACTGGGAGAGGTTCAGGGAGAGGTTGTCGACATACTGGGAGAGGTTCAGTGAGAGGTAGTCTACATACTGGGAGATGTAGTCTACATACTGGGAGAGGTTCAGTGAGAGCTGGTCTACATACTGGGAGAGGTTCAGTGAGAGGTAGTCTACATACTGGGAGATGTAGTCTACATACTGGGAGAGGTTCAGTGAGAGGTAGTCTACATACTGGGAGAGGTTCAGTGAGAGGTAGTCTACATACTGGGAGAGATTCAGTGAGAGGTAGTCTACATACTGGGAGAGGTAGTCTACATACTGGGAGAGGTTCAGTGAGAGGTAGTCTACATACTGGGAGAGGTTCAGGGAGAGGTTGTCGACATACTGGGAGAGGTAGTCTACATACTGGGAGAGGTAGTCTACATACTGGGAGAGATTCAGTGAGAGGTAGTCTACATACTGGGAGAGGTTCAGTGAGAGATAGTCTACATACTGGGAGATGTAGTCTACATACTGGGAGAGGTTCAGTGAGAGGTAGTCTACATACTGGGAGAGGTTCAGTGAGAGGTAGTCTACATACTGGGAGAGGTTCAGTGAGAGGTAGTCTACATACTGGGAGAGGTTCAGTGAGAGGTAGTCTACATACTGGGAGAGGTAGTCTACATACTGGGAGAGGTTCAGTGAGAGGTAGTCTACATACTGGGAGAGGTAGTCTACATACTGGGAGAGGTAGTCTACATACTGGGAGAGGTAGTCTACATACTGGGAGAGGTAGTCTACATACTGGGAGAGGTTCAGTGAGAGGTAGTCTACATACTGGGAGAGGTTCAGTGAGAGGTAGTCTACATACTGGGAGAGGTTCAGTGAGAGGTAGTCTACATACTGGGAGAGGTAGTCTACATACTGGGAGAGGTTCAGTGAGAGGTCGTCTACATACTGGGAGAGGTTCAGTGAGAGGTGGTCTACATACTGGGAGAGGTTCAGTGAGAGGTCGTCTACATCCTGGGAGAGGTTCAGTGAGAGGTGGTCTACATACTGGGAGAGGTTCAGTGAGAGGTGGTCTACATACTGGGAGAGGTTCAGTGAGAGGTGGTCTACATACTGGGAGAGGTTCAGTGAGAGGTCGTCTACTGCCCACCCAGGGTAGACTCTGACTGGTCTGGTCACATCACATTATAAACCAACCACAGCTCTGCAGGCTTAGTGGTTCGGTCAGCTGAAACTGTGTCGTCTTGCCTCTATTGACTGTGACTGTTGGTTAGTGTTGAGGTAGCGAGCTGAAACCGCGGGTAGCCATGGTAACAGCTACATTATGCAACAAATGAGTCTCTCTGTGTTCAGAAGTGGTGTCATCATAGGTCAAGGAACTGACTGATTCCCATGCACTATAACAAACCCAAATGAGCCCCAGGGGGTGATGGGTAAATACTGATCACATGACAGAGGTGGTACCTATGATGTCAGAGGTCTGGCCAGTCTGCGTTCCATATCTGTTTCAGGCGATGTTATTGGGGCTGTTTAACCTCATAACGTCCCTCTCCCTGTTTTCCTCCCCCAGGCGAGCGTTGAACCTGGGCATCCTGCGCGACCCGGGGTCAGAGGTGGAGGACCGTCAGTACCAGCTGGATCTGCAGTCCATCAACATCGGTACCGCCCAATGGGACCAGCTCAAACCAGAGAAGGAGGGGTCTAAGGGGGGCGTGTCCACCGAGACAGAGAGGAACTCACAGAACCCTGCCTTGGAATGGAACCTGGCCAGCAGGTAAACAACCAATCACGGCAGACTACTGGGTACAACTAACCAATCAGGATAGACTACTGGGTACAACTAACCAATCAGGATAGACTACTGGGTACAACTAACCAATCAGGACAGACTACTGGGTACAACTAACCAATCAGGACAGACTACTGGGTACAACTAACCAATCAGGACAGACTACTGGGTACAACTAACCAATCAGGACAGACTACTGGGTATAACTAACCAATCACGGCAGACTACTGGGTACAACTAACCAATCAGGATAGACTACTGGGTACAACTAACCAATCAGGACAGACTCCTGGGTACAACTAACCAATCAGGACAGACTCCTGGGTACAACTAACCAATCAGGACAGACTATTGGGTATAACTAACCAATCAGGATAGACTACTGGGTACAACTAACCAATCAGGACAGACTCCTGGGTACAACTAACCAATCAGGACAGACTATTGGGTATAACTAACCAATCTGGACAGACTCCTGGGTATAACTAACCAATCAGGACAGACTCCTGGGTATAACTAACCAATCAGGATAGACTACTGGGTATAACTAACCAATCAGGACAGACTACTGGGTATAACTAACCAATCAGGAAGTACCTAACCACATCTTAGTACCAAGGTGGCCAATCATATCTGCACCGGGCCAGTGTGGGTGCAGGGTTTTGTCCCAGCCAAGCAGAAACACATCTGATTCTACCAATCAGTAAATCTCTGAATCCGAGTGTTGTAACTAGTAGCTAACAGGATGTGTTACGACTTGGTTGGCTGATCGCATCACATCCTGTCCGATGTTCAGCTGGTAGAGGGAGGTGCTCTGGGTGATCAAATGGTGAGGTTCAACAAGGCTCTGTGACCGACTGTGAGTCCCAAATAGGGCTCTGGTCTAATGTAGTGCACTACTGGGTCCATAGGGCTCTGGTCTAATGTAGTGCACTACTGGGTCCATAGGGCTCTGGTCTAATGTAGTGCACTACTGGGTCCATAGGGCTCTGGTCTAATGTAGTGCACTACTGGGTCCATAGGGCTCTGGTCTAATGTAGTGCACTACTGGGTCCATAGGGCTCTGGTCTAATGTAGTGCACTACTGGGTCCATAGGGCTCTGGTCTAATGTAGTGCACTACTGGGTCCATAGTGCTCTGGTCTAATGTAGTGCACTACTGGGTCCATAGGGCTCTGGTCTAATGTAGTGCACTACTGGGTCCATAGGGCTCTGGTCTAATGTAGTGCACTACTGGGCCCATAGGGCTCTGGTCTAATATAGTGCACTACTGGGCCCATAGGGCTCTGGTCTAACGTAGTGCACTACATAGGGTATAGGGTACTATTTGTGCCACTGGTCTGCTTGGTTCCCCCCGTACAGACTCATAATTACAAAGCCTGTCATGTTTCATAGAGAACCGGGAGCTAAAACAAGCAGACGTTTTACTGCCTGTTTGACTTGGCTGGTTCTTTCAGCTGTGTGTTTCCAGAAGGACCCAGAAACCCCGGCGTCGCTGAAAGGAATTCCCGATGAGTTCCCTGTCAGATAGAAATGCATTAGAATAGAGCAGCATGCCGCGTAACCATGGAGACGCACAGTCTCACACACACACACACACACACACACACACACACACACTGAGGGAGACACACACTGAGAGACACACACACACACACTGAGAGAGAAACACACTGAGACACACACACACACTGAGAGACACACACACACACTGAAAGACACACACACACTGAAAGACACACACACACAATGAGAGAGACACACACTGAAAGACACACACACACACACTGAGAGAGACACACACACACTGAAAGACACACACACACTGAAAGACACACTGAGAGACACACACACACTGAAAGACACACTGAGAGACATACAGTCACACACACACTGAAAGACACACACACTGAGAGAGACACGCACACTGAGAGACACACACACACTGAAAGACACACTGAGAGACATACAGTCACACACACACTGAAAGACACACACACTGAGAGAGACACGCACACTGAGAGACACACACACACTGAAAGACACACACACACTGAGAGAGACACACACAAACACTGAGAGAGACACACACACTGAAAGACACACACACACTGAGAGAGACACACACTGAGAGAGACACACACACTGAGATACACACACACACACTGAAAGACACACACACACTGAGAGACACACACACACTGAGAGACACACACACACACACTGAGAGACACACACACACACTGAGAGACACACACACACACTGAAAGACACACACACACTGAGAGAGACACACACACTGAGAGAGACACACACACACTGAGACACACACACTGAGACACACACACTGAGACACACACACTGAGACACACACACACACACTGAAAGACACACACACTGAGACACACACACACTGAGAGACACACACACACTGAGAGACACACACACTGAGACACACACACACTGAGAGACACACACACACACTGTGACACACACACACTGAGAAACACACACACACTGAGAGACACACTGAGAGACATACAGTCACACACACACTGAGAGACTCACACACTGAGAGCTGAGCCCAGCCAATAGAGTTGGTGTCAGAGCTGAGCCCAGCCAATAGAGTTGAGATCAGAGCTGAGCCCAGCCAATAGAGTTGAGGTCAGAGCTGAGCCCAGCCAATAGAGTTGGTGTCAGAGCTGAGCCCAGCCAATAGAGTTGGTGTCAGAGCTGAGCCCAGCCAATAGAGTTGAGGTCAGAGCTGAGCCCAGCCAATAGAGTTGAGGTCAGAGCTGAGCCCAGCCAATAGAGTTGAGATCAGAGCTGAGCCCAGCCAATAGAGTTGAGGTCAGAGCTGAGCCCAGCCAATAGAGTTGAGGTCAGAGCTGAGCCCAGCCAATAGAGTTGGTGTCAGAGCTGAGCCCAGCCAATAGAGTTGGTGTCAGAGCTGAGCCCAGCCAATAGAGTTGGTGTCAGAGCTGAGCCCAGCCAATAGAGTTGGTGTCAGAGCTGAGCCCAGCCAATAGAGTTGGTGTCAGAGCTGAGCCCAGCCAATAGAGTTGGTGTCAGAGCTGAGCCCAGCCAATAGAGTTGGTGTCAGAGCTGAGCCCAGCCAATAGAGTTGAGGTCAGAGCTGAGCCCAGCCAATAGAGTTGGTGTCAGAGCTGAGCCCAGCCAATAGAGTTGGTGTCAGAGCTGAGCCCAGCCAATAGAGTTGAGGTCAGAGCTGAGCCCAGCCAATAGAGTTGGTGTCAGAGCTGAGCCCAGCCAATAGAGTTGGGGAACACTACATCACTCAGACACCAGGGATGTTCTCTGTTTAGTGAGTCCTCCAGATCAGAGGCAGTAGGGATGACCAGGGATGTTCTCTGTTTAGTGAGTCCTCCAGATCAGAGGCAGTAGAGATGACCAGGGGTGTTCTCTGTTTAGTGAGTCCTCCAGATCAGAGGCAGTAGGGATGAC
>NW_025745159.1:1091307-1101307 GCF_021184085.1 Oncorhynchus gorbuscha
AGTGTGTGATTAAAGATGGCCATCCCAGTGTGTAATTAAAGATGGCCGACCCAGTGTGTGATTAAAGATGGCCAACCCAGTGTGTAATTAAAGATGGCCGACCCAGTGTGTGATTAAAGATGGCCAACCCAGTGTGTAATTAAAGATGGCCGACCCAGTGTGTGATTAAAGATGGCCAACCCAGTGTGTAATTAAAGATGGCATACCCAGTGTGTGATTAAAGATGGCCAACCCAGTGTGTAATTAAAGATGGCCGACCCAGTGTGTGATTAAAGATGGCCAACCCAGTGTGTAATTAAAGATGGCCGACCCAGTGTGTGATTAAAGATGGCCAACCCAGTGTGTAATTAAAGATGGCCGACCCAGTGTGTGATTAAAGATGGCCATCCCAGTGTGTAATTAAAGATGGCCGACCCAGTGTGTGATTAAAGATGGCCAACCCAGTGTGTAATTAAAGATGGCCGACCCAGTGTGTGATTAAAGATGGCCATCCCAGTGTGTGATTAAAGATGGCCGACCCAGTGTGTGATTAAAGATGGCCAACCCAGTGTGTAATTAAAGATGGCCGACCCAGTGTGTGATTAAAGATGCCCATCCCAGTGTGTGATTAAAGATGGCCATCCCAGTGTGTGATTAAAGATGGCCAACCCACCAGGGGAGGAGAGCCTTCCTCACCCCCATCCTGACCTCTCTCTCTGTCCCCCCCCCCCCAGTATAAGGAGACACCAGGAGAGGAGAGCCATCCTCACCCCCATCCTGACGGACTTCTCTGTCAGGGTGACAGCAGCACCTGCCATCATATTCAACAAGCCCAGATCCCCTGACAACAGACAAGTGGAGGTTAGTATGAGGCACCATTAACCCAGAACCTTTAATATGAGGTTTAAACTTGAACCCAGAACCTTTAATATGAGGTTTAAACATGAACCCAGAACCTTTAATATGAGGTTTAAACATGAACCCAGAA
This sequence comes from Oncorhynchus gorbuscha, assembly GCF_021184085.1. NCBI lineage: Eukaryota > Metazoa > Chordata > Actinopteri > Salmoniformes > Salmonidae > Oncorhynchus > Oncorhynchus gorbuscha. The sequence continues at coordinate 1,092,275 of NW_025745159.1, forward strand.
CCTTTAATATGAGGTTTAAACATGAACCCAGAACCTTTAATATGAGGTTTAAACATGAACCCAGAACCTTTAATATGAGGTTTAAACATGAACCCAGAACCTTTAATATGAGGTTTAAACATGAACCCAGAACCTTTAATGAGGTTTCAACATGAACCCAGAACCTTTAATATGAGGTTTAAACATGAACCCAGAACCTTTAATATGAGGTTTCAACATGAACCCAGAACCTTTAATATGAGGTTTCAACATGAACCCAGAACCTTTAATATGAGGTTTAAACATGAACCCAGAACCTTTAATATGAGGTTTAAACATGAACCCAGAACCTTTAATATGAGGTTTAAACATGTACCCAGAACCTTTAATATGAGGTTTAAACATTAACCCAGAACCTTTAATATGAGGTTTAAACATGAACCCAGAACCTTTAATATGAGGTTTAAACATTAACCCAGAACCTTTAATATGAGGTTTAAACATGAACCCAGAACCTTTAATATGAGGTTTAAACATGAACCCAGAACCTTTAATATGAGGTTTAAACATGAACCCAGAACCTTTAATATGAGGTTTAAACATGAACCCAGAACCTTTAATATGAGGTTTAAACATGAACCCAGAACCTTTAATATGAGGTTTAAACATGAACCCAGAACCTTTAAACATGAACCCAGAACCTTTAATATGAGGTTTAAACATGAACCCAGAACCTTTAATATGAGGTTTCAACATGAACCCAGAACCTTTAATATGAGATTTAAACATGAACCCAGAACCTTTAATATGAGGTTTAAACATGAACCCAGAACCTTTAATATGAGGTTTAAACATGAACCCAGTTTAAACATGAACCCAGAACCTTTAATATGAGGTTTAAACATGAACCCAGAACCTTTAATATGAGGTTTAAACATGAACCCAGAACCTTTAATATGAGGTTTAAACATGAACCCAGCACCTTTAATATGAGGTTTTAACATGAACCCAGAACCTTTAATATGAGGTTTAAACATGAACCCAGAACCTTTAATATGAGGTTTAAACATGAACCCAGAACCTTTAATATGAGGTTTAAACATGAACCCAGAACCTTTAATATGAGGTTTAAACATGAACCCAGAACCTTTAATATGAGGTTTCAACATGAACCCAGAACCTTTAATATGAGGTTTAAACATGAACCCAGAACCTTTAATATGAGGTTTCAACATGAACCCAGAACCTTTAATATGAGGTTTCAACATGAACCCAGAACCTTTAATATGAGGTTTAAACATGAACCCAGAACCTTTAATATGAGGTTTAAACATTAACCCAGAACCTTTAATATGAGGTTTAAACATGAACCCAGAACCTTTAATATGAGGTTTAAACATGAACCCAGCACCTTTAATATGAGGTTTTAACATGAACCCAGAACCTTTAATATGAGGTTTAAACATGAACCCAGAACCTTTAATATGAGGTTTAAACATGAACCCAGAACCTTTAATATGAGGTTTAAACATGAACCCAGAACCTTTAATATGAGGTTTAAACATGAACCCAGAACCTTTAATATGAGGTTTCAACATGAACCCAGAACCTTTAATATGAGGTTTAAACATGAACCCAGAACCTTTAATATGAGGTTTCAACATGAACCCAGAACCTTTAATATGAGGTTTCAACATGAACCCAGAACCTTTAATATGAGGTTTAAACATGAACCCAGAACCTTTAATATGAGGTTTAAACATTAACCCAGAACCTTTAATATGAGGTTTAAACATGAACCCAGAACCTTTAATATGAGGTTTAAACATGAACCCAGAACCTTTAATATGAGGTTTAAACATGAACCCAGAACCTTTAATATGAGGTTTTAACATGAACCCAGAACCTTTAATATGAGGTTTAAACATGAACCCAGAACCTTTAATATGAGGTTTAAACATGAACCCAGAACCTTTAATATGAGGTTTTAACATGAACCCAGAACCTTTAATATGAGGTTTAAACATGAACCCAGAACCTTTAATATGAGGTTTAAACTTGAACCCAGAACCTTTAATATGAGGTTTAAAGATGAACCCAGAACCTTTAATATGAGGTTTAAACATTAACCCAGAACCTTTAATATGAGGTTTAAACATGAACCCAGAACCTTTAATATGAGGTTTAAACATGAACCCAGAACCTTTAATATGAGGTTTAAACATGAACCCAGAACCTTTAATATGAGGTTTAAACATGAACCCAGAACCTTTAATATGAGGTTTTAACATGAACCCAGAACCTTTAATATGAGGTTTCAACATGAACCCAGAACCTTTAATATGAGGTTTAAACTTGAACCCAGAACCTTTAATATGAGGTTTAAACATGAACCCAGAACCTTTAATATGAGGTTTAAACATTAACCCAGAACCTTTAATATGAGGTTTAAACATGAACCCAGAACCTTTAATATGAGGTTTAAACATGAACCCAGAACCTTTAATATGAGGTTTAAACATGTACCCAGAACCTTTAATATGAGGTTTCAACATGAACCCAGAACCTTTAATATGAGGTTTAAACATGAACCCAGAACCTTTAATATGAGGTTTCAACATGAACCCAGAACCTTTAATATGAGGTTTAAACTTGAACCCAGAACCTTTAATATGAGGTTTAAACATGAACCCAGAACCTTTAATATGAGGTTTCAACATGAACCCAGAACCTTTAATATGAGGTTTAAACATGAACCCAGAACATTTAATATGAGGTTTCAACATGAACCCAGAACCTTTAATATGAGGTTTTAACATGAACCCAGAACCTTTAATATGAGGTTTCAACATGAACCCAGAACCTTTAATATGAGGTTTAAACTTGAACCCAGAACCTTTAATAAGAGGTTTAAACATGAACCCAGAACCTTTAATATGAGGTTTCAACATGAACCCAGAACCTTTAATATGAGGTTTCAACATGAACCCAGAACCTTTAATATGAGGTTTAAACATGAACCCAGAACCTTTAATATGAGGTTTAAACATTAACCCAGAACCTTTAATATGAGGTTTAAACATGAACCCAGAACCTTTAATATGAGGTTTTAACATGAACCCAGAACCTTTACTATGAGGTTTAAACATTAACCCAGAACCTTTAATATGAGGTTTAAACATGAACCCAGAACCTTTAATATGAGGTTTAAACATTAACCCAGAACCTTTAATATGAGGTTTAAACATTAACCCAGAACCTTTAATATGAGGTTTAAACATGAACCCAGAACCTTTAATATGAGGTTTAAACATTAACCCAGAACCTTTAATATGAGGTTTAAACATTAACCCAGAACCTTTAATATGAGGTTTAAACATTAACCCAGAACCTTTAATATGAGGTTTAAACATTAACCCAGAACCTTTACTATGAGGTTTAAACATTAACCCAGAACCTTTAATATGAGGTTTAAACATGAACCCAGAACCTTTAATATGAGGTTTAAACATTAACCCAGAACCTTTAATATGAGGTTTAAACATTAACCCAGAACCTTTAATATGAGGTTTAAACATGAACCCAGAACCTTTAATATGAGGTTTAAACATTAACCCAGAACCTTTAATATGAGGTTTAAACATTAACCCAGAACCTTTACTATGAGGTTTAAACATTAACCCAGAACCTTTAATATGAGGTTTAAACATGAACCCAGAACCTTTACTATGAGGTTTAAACATTAACCCAGAACCTTTAATATGAGGTTTAAACATGAACCCAGAACCTTTAATATGAGGTTTAAACATTAACCCAGAACCTTTACTATGAGGTTTAAACATTAACCCAGAACCTTTAATATGAGGTTTAAACATTAACCCAGAACCTTTACTATGAGGTTTAAACATTAACCCAGAACCTTTAATATGAGGTTTAAACATGAACCCAGAACCTTTAATATGAGGTTTAAACATTAACCCATTAACAATATGAAAAGTGTTTTATTCCTTAAAAACATAGGTGCTGGACAATGACCATTTCAGACATGATGCATGATGGGTGAAAAAAACAACTTGTGTATCACTAATAACTGAATAACATTGAGATGGGTACCTGTACTGGTTCCAGAACATAATATATATTTACACAATGAGGAAGTGACCTGGAAGTGAAGACAAATCAAATGACTTCAAATTAATGGAACAAACGGTCTGATATCAACCTCTTGGTTCAGACCTCTAGGGGACACAGTGGACAAACGGTCTCATATCAACCTCTTGGTTCAGACCTCTAGGGGACACAGTGGACAAACGGTCTCATATCAACCTCTTGGTTCAGACCTCTAGGAGACACAGTGGACAAACGGTCTCATATCAACCTCTTGGTTCAGACCTCTAGGAGACACAGTGGACAAACGGTCTCATATCAACCTCTTGGTTCAGACCTCTAGGGGACACAGTGGACAAACGGTCTCATATCAACCTCTTGGTTCAGACCTCTAGGGGACACAGTGGACAAACGGTCTCATATCAACCTCTTGGTTCAGACCTCTAGGGGACACAGTGGACAAACGGTCTCATATCAACCTCTTGGTTCAGACCTCTAGGGGACACAGTGGACAAACGGTCTGATATCAACCTCTTGGTTCAGACCTCTAGGGGACACAGTGGACAAACGGTCTGATATCAACCTCTTGGTTCAGACCTCTAGGGGACACAGTGGACAAACGGTCTCATATCAACCTCTTGGTTCAGACCTCTAGGGGACACAGTGGACAAACGGTCTCATATCAACCTCTTGGTTCAGACCTCTAGGGGACACTGTGGACAAACGGTCTGATATCAACCTCTTGGTTCAGACCTCTAGGGGACACAGTGGACAAACGGTCTCATATCAACCTCTTGGTTCAGACCTCTAGGGGACACAGTGGACAAACGGTCTCATATCAACCTCTTGGTTCAGACCTCTAGGAGACACAGTGGACAAACGGTCTGATATCAACCTCTTGGTTCAGACCTCTAGGGGACACAGTGGACAAACGGTCTCATATCAATCTCTTGGCTCAGACCTCTAGGGGACACAGTGGACAAACGGTCTGATATCAACCTCTTGGTTCAGACCTCTAGGGGACACAGTGGACAAACGGTCTCATATCAACCTCTTGGTTCAGACCTCTAGGGGACACAGTGGACAAACGGTCTCATATCAACCTCTTGGTTCAGACCTCTAGGGGACACAGTGGACAAACGGTCTCATATCAACCTCTTGGTTCAGACCTCTAGGGGACACAGTGGACAAACGGTCTCATATCAACCTCTTGGCTCAGACCTCTAGGGGACACAGTGGACAAACGGTCTGATATCAACCTCTTGGCTCAGACCTCTAGGGGACACAGTGGACAAACGGTCTGATATCAACCTCTTGGTCCAGACCTCTAGGGGACACAGTGGACAAACGGTCTCATATCAACCTCTTGGTTCAGACCTCTAGGGGACACAGTGGACAAACGGTCTCATATCAACCTCTTGGTCCAGACCTCTAGGGGACACAGTGGACAAACGGTCTCATATCAACCTCTTGGTTCAGACCTCTAGGAGACACAGTGGACAAACGGTCTCATATCAACCTCTTGGCTCAGACCTCTAGGGGACACAGTGGACAAACGGTCTCATATCAACCTCTTGGTTCAGACCTCTAGGGGACACAGTGGACAAACGGTCTCATATCAACCTCTTGGTTCAGACCTCTAGGGGACACAGTGGACAAACGGTCTCATATCAACCTCTTGGTTCAGACCTCTAGGGGACACAGTGGACAAACGGTCTCATATCAACCTCTTGGCTCAGACCTCTAGGGGACACAGTGGACAAACGGTCTGATATCAACCTCTTGGCTCAGACCTCTAGGGGACACAGTGGACAAACGGTCTGATATCAACCTCTTGGTCCAGACCTCTAGGGGACACAGTGGACAAACGGTCTCATATCAACCTCTTGGTTCAGACCTCTAGGGGACACAGTGGACAAACGGTCTCATATCAACCTCTTGGTCCAGACCTCTAGGGGACACAGTGGACAAACGGTCTCATATCAACCTCTTGGTTCAGACCTCTAGGAGACACAGTGGACAAACGGTCTCATATCAACCTCTTGGCTCAGACCTCTAGGGGACACAGTGGACAAACGGTCTCATATCAACCTCTTGGTTCAGACCTCTAGGGGACACAGTGGACAAACGGTCTCATATCAACCTCTTGGCTTTTGACGAGCCTCTATGAAATGCTCAGCCGCAGGGTTTCACTGGTCAGGGTCAGGGTTAGGCTCAGGGTCAGGGTTTCTCTGGTCAGGGTCAGGGTTAGGCTCAGGGTCAGGGTTTCTCTGGTCAGGGTCAGGGTTAGGCTCAGGGTCAGGGTTTCTCTGGTCAGGGTCAGGGTTAGGCTCAGGGTCAGGGTTTCTCTGGTCAGGGTCAGGGTTAGGCTCAGGGTCAGGATTTCTCTGGTTAGGGTCAGGGTTAGGCTCAGGGTCAGGGTTTCTCTGGTCAGGGTCAGGGTTAGGCTCAGGGTCAGGGGTTCTCTGGTCAGGGTCAGGGTTAGGCTCAGGGTCAGGGTTTCTCTGGTCAGGGTCAGGGTTAGGCTCAGGGTCAGGGTTTCTCTGGTCAGGGTCAGGGTTAGGCTCAGAGTCAGGGTTTCTCTGGTCAGGGTTAGGGTTAGTGTTTATATTGTCTCTCTCTCTGTCCCAACAGGAGGTGCTGGTGTTTATATTGTCTCTCTCTGTCCCAACAGGAGGTGCTGGTGTTTATATTGTCTCTCTGTGTCCCAACAGGAGGTGCTGGTGTTTATATTGTCTCTCTCTGTCCCAACAGGAGGTGCTGGTGTTTATATTGTCTCTCTCTGTCCCAACAGGAGGTGCTGGTGTTTATATTGTCTCTCTCTGTCCCAACAGGAGGTGCTGGTGTGTGGTCACTCCCTGGAGGTGAATGCAACATCTAGTCTGCAGTTCTTCCTCAGTGTGGCCCAGGTCCACCTGCTGCAGCTACTGTTCCAAGCCAACATGGTGGAGAGACCTGCCCCAGAGACCAGACAGGTAAGAGATGGTCACATCCCAACCCAGGTCCACCTGCTGCAGCTACTGTTCCAAGCCAACATGGTGGAGAGACCTGCCCCAGAGACCAGACAGGTAAGAGATGGTCACATCCCAACTCAGGTCAACATGGTGGAGAGACCTGCCCCAGAGACCAGACAGGTAAGAGATGGTCACATCCCAACTCAGGTCAACATGGTGGAGAGACCTGCCCCAGAGACCAGACAGGTAAGAGATGGTCACATCCCAACTCAGGTAAACATGGTGGAGAGACCTGCCCCAGAGACCAGACAGGTAAGAGATGGTCACATCCCAACTCAGGTCAACATGGTGGAGAGACCTGCCCCAGAGACCAGACAGGTAAGAGATGGTCACATCCCAACTCAGGTAAACATGGTGGAGAGACCTGCCCCAGAGACCAGACAGGTAAGAGATGGTCACATCCCAACTCAGGTCAACATGGTGGAGAGACCTGCCCCAGAGACCAGACAGGTAAGAGATGGTCACATCCCAACTCAGGTAAACATGGTGGAGAGACCTGCCCCAGAGACCAGACAGGTAAGAGATGGTCACATCCCAACTCAGGTCAACATGGTGGAGAGACCTGCCCCAGAGACCAGACAGGTAAGAGATGGTCACATCCCAACTCAGGTCAACATGGTGGAGAGACCTGCCCCAGAGACCAGACAGGTAAGAGATGGTCACATCCCAACTCAGGTCAACATGGTGGAGAGACCTGCCCCAGAGACCAGACAGGTAAGAGATGGTCACATCCCAACTCAGGTCATACTAAACCAACAGGTGCAGAGGTCATAGTATCATGTCATACGCAACCAATAGGTGAAGAGGTCATACTAACATGTCATACTCAGCCAATAGGTGAAGAGGTCATACTAACATGTCAGACTCAGCCAATAGGTGAAGGGGTCATACTAACATGTCAGACTCAGCCAATAGGTGAAGAGGTCATACTAACATGTCAGACTCAGCCAATAGGTGAAGGGGTCATACTAACATGTCAGACTCAGCCAACAACAGGTCCAGTACTGAGTCAATGATAACATGGTTATATACACTGGGTACCAGTACTGAGTCAATGATAACATGGTTATATACACTGGGTACCAGTACTGATTCTATATACACTGGGTACCAGTACTGAGTCTATATACACTGGGTACCAGTACTGAGTCAATGATAATATGGTTATATACACTGGGTACCAGTACTGATTCTATATACACTGGGTACCAGTACTGAGTCTATATACACTGGGTACCAGTACTGAGTCTATATACACTGGGTACCAGTACTGAGTCTATATACACTGGGTACCAGTACTGAGTCTATATACACTGGGTACCAGTACTGAGTCTATATACACTGGGTACCAGTACTGAGTCTATATACACTGGGTACCAGTACTGAGTCTATATACACTGGGTACCAGTACTGAGTCTATATACACTGGGTACCAGTACTGAGTCTATATACACTGGGTACCAGTACTGAGTCAATGATAACATGGTTATATACACTGGGTACCAGTACTGAGTCAATGATAACATGGTTATATACACTGGGTACCAGTACTGATTCTATATACACTGGGTACCAGTACTGAGTCTATATACACTGGGTACCAGTACTGAGTCTATATACACTGGGTACCAGTACTGAGTCTATATACACTGGGTACCAGTACTGAGTCTATATACACTGGGTACCAGTACTGAGTCAATGATAACATGGTTATATACACTGGGTACCAGTACTGAGTCAATGGTAACATGGTTATATACACTGGGTACCAGTACTGAGGGGTAAAGGATAGATAATAGACAGTAACAGCCTACATCAGGGAGACTCTACATCAGGGAGACTCTACATCAGGGAGACTCTACATCAGGGTGACTCTACATCAGGGTGACTCTACATCAGGGAGACTCTACATCAGGGAGACTCTACATCAGGG
>NW_025745159.1:1111307-1123807 GCF_021184085.1 Oncorhynchus gorbuscha
AACCTGTATAAATACCACTATAATAACCTGTATAAATACCACTATAATACCTGTATAAATACCACTATAATATCTGTATAAATACCACTATAAATACCACTATAATAACCTGTATAAATACCACTATAAATACCACTATAATAACCTGTATAAATACCACTATAATAACCTGTATAAATACCACTATAATACCACTATAATAACCACTATAATAACCACTATAATAACCTGTATAAATACCACTATAATACCACTATAATAACCACTATAATAACCTGTATAAATACCACTATAATACCACTATAATAACCACTATAATAACCACTATAATAACCTGTATAAATACCACTATAATAACCATTATAATACCACTATAATAACCACTATAATACCACTATAATAACCATTATAATACCACTATAATACACCACTATAATACACCACTATAATACACCACTATAATATACCACTATAATACCATTATAATACCACTATAATATACCACTATAATACCATTATAATACCACTATAATACACCACTATAATACACCACTATAATACCACTATAATACACCACTATAATATACCACTATAATACCATTATAATACCACTATAATAACCACTATAATACCACTATAATAACCATTATAATACCACTATAATACACCACTATAATACACCACTATAATATACCACTATAATACCATTATAATACACCACTATAATACACCACTATAATACACCACTATAATATACCACTATAATAACCTGTAAAAACAACACTATAATACCTGTATAATACACCACTATAATACACCACTATAATACACCACTATAATACACCACTATAATACCTGTATAATACACCACTATAATACACCACTATAATACACCACTATAATACCTGTATAGTACACCACTATAATACACCACTATAATACACCACTATAATACACCACTATAATACCTGTATAATACACCACTATAATACACCACTATAATACACCACTATAATACACCACTATAATACCTGTATAATACACCACTATAATACACCACTATAATACACCACTATAATACACCACTATAATACACCACTATAATACACCACTATAATACCTGTATAATACACCACTATAATACACCACTATAATATACCACTATAATACCTGTATAATACACCACTATAATACACCACTAAAATACACCACTATAATACACCACTATAATACACCACTATAATACACCACTATAATACACCACTATAATACAGCACTATAATAACTGTATAATACACCACTATAATACACCACTATAATACATCACTATAATACACCACTATAATACACCACTATAATACCTGTATAATACACCACTATAATACACCACTATAATACACCACTATAATACCTGTATAATACACCACTATAATACACCACTATAATACACCACTATAATACACCACTATAATACACCACTATAATCCCCCCCCTCCCCCCCACTCCCTCCCTCACGCTTCCCTCCTCTCTGAAACACTGAGCAGAGCTTCTCTCTCTGCTGTTTTTGTGACTAAATATTTGTAATCAAACCAAGGCTGCGGTGCCTGCTGGGCCAACTGCTTATGACCAGGAGAATGTTTTCAAGTCCAATAAGTAAGAAAGACCCGCCTGCAGGGCCAACTGCTTATGACCAGGAGAATGTTTTCAAGTCCAATAAATAAGAAAGGCCCGTCTGCTGGAGCCAACTGTCTGTTGCAAGGCTGCGGAGCTCGGCATAGTTCAGCTGTGATGTGATGTGTTCTGTTCTCGTCCCCTCGTTCTGCTCGGCATAATTCAGCTGTGATGTGTTCTGTTCTCGTCCCCTCGTTCTGCTCGGCATAGTTCAGCTGTGATGTGTTCTGTTCTCGTCCCCTCGTTCTGCTCGGCATAGTTCAGCTGTGATGTGTTCTGTTCTCGTCCCCTCGTTCTGCTCGGCATAGTTCAGCTGTGATGTGTTCTGTTCTCGTCCCCTCGTTCTGCTCGGCATAGTTCAGCTGTGATGTGTTCTGTTCTCGTCCCCTCGTTCTGCTCGGCATAGTTCAGCTGTGTTGTGATGTGTTCTGTTCTCGTCCCCTCGTTCTGCTCGGCATAGTTCAGCTGTGATGTGTTCTGTTCTCGTCCCACAGGGATGATATTGACTCGTAGTTCAGCTGTGATGTGATGTGTTCTGTTCTCGTCCCCACAGGGATGATATTGACTCGTAGTTCAGCTGTGATGTGTTCTGTTCTCGTCCCCACAGGGATGATATTGACTCGTAGTTCAGCTGTGATGTGTTCTGTTCTCGTCCCCACAGGGATGATATTGACTCGTAGTTCAGCTGTGATGTGTTCTGTTCTCGTCCCACAGGGATGATATTGACTCGTAGTTCAGCTGTGATGTGTTCTGTTCTCGTCCCCACAGGGATGATATTGACTCGTAGTTCAGCTGTGATGTGTTCTGTTCTCGTCCCCACAGGGATGATATTGACTCGTAGTTCAGCTGTGATGTGTTCTGTTCTCGTCCCCACAGGGATGATATTGACTCGTAGTTCAGCTGTGATGTGTTCTGTTCTCGTCCCCACAGGGATGATATTGACTCGTAGTTCAGCTGTGATGTGTTCTGTTCTCGTCCCACAGGGATGATATTGACTCGTAGTTCAGCTGTGATGTGTTCTGTTCTCGTCCCCACAGGGATGATATTGACTCGTAGTTCAGCTGTGATGTGTTCTGTTCTCGTCCCACAGGGATGATATTGACTCGTAGTTCAGCTGTGATGTGTTCTGTTCTCGTCCCCACAGGGATGATATTGACTCGTAGTTCAGCTGTGATGTGATGTGTTCTGTTCTCGTCCCCACAGGGATGATATTGACTCGTAGTTCAGCTGTGATGTGATGTGTTCTGTTCTCGTCCCCACAGGGATGATATTGACTCGTAGTTCAGCTGTGATGTGTTCTGTTCTCGTCCCACAGGGATGATATTGACTCGTTCTGCTTTTTGTTATTACACTTTTATCAAATCAAACTTTATTTGCGACATGCGGCCCCCGAATATAACTTAAAATGTTTACTTACAAGCCCTTAACCAACAGTGCAGTTCAAGAAGAGAATATATACCAAGTAGACTAAAATAAAAAGTAATCATTAAAAGTAACACAATAAGAATAACGAGGTTATGTCCAGGGGGCACCGGTACCGAGTCAGGGGTACGGGCTAGTAGGGTTTTATACAGCTACAGGTTCTATCCAGATAGTTACAGGTTCTATCCAGCTAGCTACAGGTTTGATCCAGCTAGATACAGGTTTTATCCAGCTAGCTACAGGTTCGATCCAGCTAGATACAGGTTCTATCCAGCTAGCTACAGGTTCTATCCAGCTAGCTACAGGTTCTATTCAGCTAGCTACAGGTTCTATCCAGCTAGATACAGGTTCTATCCAACTAGCTACAGGTTCTATCCAGCTAGATACAGGTTCTCTCCAGCTAGATACATGTTCTATCCAACTAGTTACAGGTTCTATCCAGCTAGCTACAAGTTTTATCATTTGGTGTTTGTTTCAGAGCTCTGATTGGTCCAGACCACACAACAGAGAGAGGGAGAGAGCAGATGAATAACAAGGGAGGCTGGTGGTTCTCTAGTGTGTAGAGGCATTATCTCCAGGCCCAGTTCCCTGCCTCGTCACATCCAGCCTCTCCCTCCCTATGCTGGGGCCTGTCAGCGGCCCTGGGTCCTCTGGAGTCTCTGTTCTCATTCAGTAATTAAAGCCTCCTCTCCTCTCTGTGGGCAGAGGAACAGGAGAGGGGTGGGGAGGGGGGGGATAGAGAGAGGGAGAGGGGGGACAGGGATGTCTGACCAAGGGCCTCAGGAATGTCAATATGGCTGTGGTAATACTGGCTCCGGATGTTTACCTCCCCATGTCCAACTGGTCCTGTCCAACACTGATCACAGAACACAAGAGCCCTCTGACACGTCAGGAAAATACCAGGTTGTGTTATTGCTCCAATCTATCTCTCACCGTCTTGATCCTTTTCACTCTCCCCCCTCTCTCTCTCTCTCTCTCTCTCTCTCTCTCTCTCTCTCTCTCTCTCTCTCTGTCTCTCTCTGTCTCTCTCTCCCCCCTCTCTCTCTCTCTGTCTCTCTCTCCCCCCTCTCTCTCTCTCTCTGTCTCTCTCTCCCCCTCTCTCTGTCTCTCTTTCTCTCTCTCCCCCCTCTCTCTGTCTCTCTCTCCCCCCTCTCTCTGTCTCTCTCTCCCCCTCTCTGTCTCTCTGTCTCTCTCTCTCTCTTTCTCTCTGTCTCTCTCTCTCTCTCTCTCTCTGTCTCTCTCCCCCTCTCTCTGTCTCTCTCTCTGTCCCCCCCTCTCTCTCTCTCCCCCCTCTCTCTGTCTCTCTCTCCCCCTCTCTCTGTCTCTCTGTCTCTCTCTCTGTCTCTCTCTCCCCCTCTCTCTCTCTCCCCCTCTCTCTCTCTGTCTCTCTCTCCCCCTCTCTCTGTCTCTCTCTCCCCCCTCTCTCTCTGTCTCTCTCTCCCCTCTCTCTCTGTCTCTCTCTCCCCCTCTCTCTCTGTCTCTCTCTCCCCTCTCTCTTTCTCCATCCTGTCCTCCCCTCTCTCTCTCAGCGTCCCCCAAGAACAGTATGTAGTATTTAAACTGTAGTTGACAGTCTCTCTGAGCTAATCTGCCTCCATTAGCTGGTGCAGGTCAATCCCTCTCTCTGGTTCTTTGTTGTGGTTCAGAGCAGAACAGGTCGTCTTTGTTATTCAAACTAAAGTTCAGCAGCGTTGTAAAGAGTTCTTTGAAGTTGTGTCTGTTGTTTCTGTGGCGCTTTACAAAGACCAGCGACTGACTGATTTAAGATTTATAAATATATTTTCCCCCAGAAAATGACAGAATTAATAGGTTTTTTTTTAATGGCATTTCAGTTAAGTATTATCAGTTTCTTCCAAACGAGGTCATCGTGTTGAGGTCGTCGGTAAGAACAGAACGGTGCCCTGCCGTTCACGTTATGGTCTGCATGAAGAATAGAGTACCACAACAGGGGTAGAAGTGGAAACTGTACAGGTCCCTCTCAGCTGTTGTGAAAAAAAAACTGCTTTCCTTATGGTCTTCCCTAGCTAGAGCTGTCCCTTCTTAATGATGTCACTGGGCTAACCCTGTCACTCGGTAGCTAGAGCTGTCCCTTCTTAATGATGTCACTGGGCTGACCCTCTCACTCAGTAGCTAGAGCTGTCCCTTCTTAATGATGTCACTGGGCTCACCCTCTCACTCAGTAGCTAGAGCTGTCCCTTCTTAATGATGTCACTGGGCTCACCCTCTCACTCGGTAGCTAGAGCTGTCCCTTCTTAATGATGTCACTGGGCTGACCCTCTCACTCAGTAGCTAGAGCTGTCCCTTCTTAATGATGTCACTGGGCTCACCCTGTCACTCAGTAGCTAGAGCTGTCCCTTCTTAATGATGTCACTGGGCTCACCCTCTCACTCAGTAGCTAGAGCTGTCCCTTCTTAATGATGTCACTGGGCTCGCCCTCTCACTCAGTAGCTAGAGCTGTCCCTTCTTAATGATGTCACTGGGCTCACCCTCTCACTCAGTAGCTAGAGCTGTCCCTTCTTAATGATGTCACTGGGCTGACCCTCTCACTCAGTAGCTAGAGCTGTCCCTTCTTAATGATGTCACTGGGCTCACCCTCTCACTCAGTAGCTAGAGCTGTCCCTTCTTAATGATGTCACTGGGCTGACCCTCTCACTCAGTAGCTAGAGCTGTCCCTTCTTAATGATGTCACTGGGCTCGCCCTCTCACTCAGTAGCTAGAGCTGTCCCTTCTTAATGATGTCACTGGGCTCGCCCTCTCACTCGGTAGCTAGAGCTGTCCCTTCTTAATGATGTCACTGGGCTCGCCCTCTCACTCGGTAGCTAGAGCTGTCCCTTCTTAATGATGTCACTGGGCTCACCCTCTCACTCAGTAGCTAGAGCTGTCCCTTCTTAATGATGTCACTGGGCTCACCCTCTCACTCAGTAGCTAGAGCTGTCCCTTCTTAATGATGTCACTGGGCTGACCCTCTCACTCAGTAGCTAGAGCTGTCCCTTCTTAATGATGTCACTGGGCTCACCCTCTCACTCAGTAGCTAGAGCTGTCCCTTCTTAATGATGTCACTGGGCTGACCCTCTCACTCAGTAGCTAGAGCTGTCCCTTCTTAATGATGTCACTGGGCTCGCCCTCTCACTCAGTAGCTAGAGCTGTCCCTTCTTAATGATGTCACTGGGCTCGCCCTCTCACTCGGTAGCTAGAGCTGTCCCTTCTTAATGATGTCACTGGGCTCGCCCTCTCACTCGGTAGCTAGAGCTGTCCCTTCTTAATGATGTCACTGGGCTCACCCTCTCACTCAGTAGCTAGAGCTGTCCCTTCTTAATGATGTCACTGGGCTCACCCTCTCACTCAGTAGCTAGAGCTGTCCCTTCTTGGCCTGGTCACTTTACTTCCTGATATGTTACTAGTTTGGGATGGTAACTACTATGGGTGGTGTGTGACTGTCTAGGAGACAGAGTGAAGCAGACAGTACTATGGGTGGTGTGTGACTGTCTAGGAGACAGAGTGAAGCAGGCAGTACTATGGGTGGTGTGTGACTGTCTAGGAGACAGAGTGAAGCAGGCAGTACTATGGGTGGTGAAGCAGGCAGTACTATGGGTGGTTTCTGACTGCCTAGAAGACAGAGTGAAGCAGACAGTACTATGGGTGGTGTGACAGAGTGAAGCAGGCAGTACTATGGGTGGTGTGTGACTGTCTAGGAGACAGAGTGAAGCAGACAGTACTATGGGTGGTGTGTGACTGTCTAGGAGACAGAGTGAAGCAGGCAGTACTATGGGTGGTGTGTGACTGTCTAGGAGACAGAGTGAAGCAGGCAGTACTATGGGTGGTGTGACAGAGTGAAGCAGACAGTACTATGGGTGGTGTGTGACTGTCTAGGAGACAGAGTGAAGCAGCCAGTACTATGGGTGGTGTGACAGAGTGAAGCAGACAATACTATGGGTGGAGTGACAGAGTGAAGCAGGCAGTACTATGGGTGGTGTGACAGAGTGAAGCAGCCAGTACTATGGGTGGTGTGACAGAGTGAAGCAGACAGTACTATGGGTGGTGTGACAGAGTGAAGCAGGCAGTACTATGGGTGGTGTGACAGAGTGAAGCAGCCAGTACTATGGGTGGTGTGACAGAGTGAAGCAGGCAGTACTATGGGTGGTGTGTGACTGTCTAGGAGACAGAGTGAAGCAGGCAGTACTATGGGTGGTGTGACAGAGTGAAGCAGACAGTACTATGGGTGGTGTGTGACTGTCTAGGAGACAGAGTGAAACAGCCAGTACTATGGGTGGTGTGACAGAGTGAAGCAGCCAGTACTATGGGTGGTGTGACAGAGTGAAGCAGACAATACTATGGGTGGAGTGACAGAGTGAAGCAGGCAGTACTATGGGTGGTGTGACAGAGTGAAGCAGCCAGTACTATGGGTGGTGTGACAGAGTGAAGCAGACAGTACTATGGGTGGTGTGACAGAGTGAAGCAGGCAGTACTATGGGTGGTGTGACAGAGTGAAGCAGCCAGTACTATGGGTGGTGTGACAGAGTGAAGCAGGCAGTACTATGGGTGGAGTGACAGAGTGAAGCAGGCAGTACTATGGGTGGTGTGACAGAGTGAAGAAGGCAGTACTATGGGTGGTGTGACAGAGTGAAGCAGCCAGTACTATGGGTGGTGTGACAGAGTGAAGCAGCCAGTACTATGGGTGGTGTGACAGAGTGAAGCAGCCAGTACTATGGGTGGTGTGACAAAGTGAAGCAGCCAGTACTATGGGTGGTGTGACAGAGTGAAGCAGCCAGTACTATGGGTGGTGTGACAGAGTGAAGCAGCCAGTACTATGGGTGGTGTGACAGAGTGAAGCAGGCAGTACTATGGGTGGTGTGACAGAGTGAAGCAGCCAGTACTATGGGTGGTGTGACAGAGTGAAGCAGCCAGTACTATGGGTGGTGTGACAGAGTGAAGCAGACAGTACTATGGGTGGTGTGACAGAGTGAAGCAGACAGTACTATGGGTGGTGTGACAGAGTCAAGCAGACAGTACTATGGGTGGTGTGTGACTGTCTAGGAGACAGAGTGAAGCAGGCAGTACTATGGGTGGTGTGTGACTGTCTAGGAGACAGAGTGAAGCAGCCAGTACTATGGGTGGTGTGACAGAGTGAAGCAGACAGTACTATGGGTGGTGTGACAGAGTGAAGCAGGCAGTACTATGGGTGGTGTGACAGAGTGAAGCAGCCAGTACTATGGGTGGTGTGACAGAGTGAAGCAGCCAGTACTATGGGTGGTGTGACAGAGTGAAGCAGCCAGTACTATGGGTGGTGTGACAGAGTGAAGCAGCCAGTACTATGGGTGGTGTGACAGAGTGAAGCAGGCAGTACTATGGGTGGAGTGACAGAGTGAAGCAGGCAGTACTATGGGTGGTGTGACAGAGTGAAGAAGGCAGTACTATGGGTGGTGTGACAGAGTGAAGCAGACAGTACTATGGGTGGTGTGACAGAGTGAAGCTGACAGTACTATGGGTGGTGTGACAGAGTGAAGCTGACTGCATTTTTTCTGTCTTGGCGTCTAACTTTGTTAGCTGATTCCTTTGTTAGCTGATTCCTTTGTTGCCTGATTCCTTTGTTAGCTGATTCCTTTGTTAGCTGATTCATTTGTTAGCTGATTCATTTGTTAGCTGATTCCTTTGTTAGCTGATTCATTTGTTAGCTGATTCATTTGTTAGCTGATTCATTTGTTAGCTGATTCATTTGTTAGCTGGATTCCTTTGTTAGCTGATTCCTTTGTTAGCTGGATTCCTTTGTTAGCTGATTCATTTGTTAGCTGATTCATTTGTTAGCTGATTCATTTGTTAGCTGGATTCCTTTGTTAGATGATTCCTTTGTTAGCTGGATTCCTTTGTTAGCTGATTCATTTGTTAGCTGATTCATTTGTTAGCTGATTCATTTGTTAGCTGGATTCCTTTGTTAGCTGATTCATTTGTTAGCTGATTCATTTGTTAGCTGGATTCATTTGTTAGCTGGATTCATTTGTTAGCTGATTCATTTGTTAGCTGATTCATTTGTTAGCTGATTCCTTTGTTAGCTGATTTGCTGATTCCTTTGTTAGCTGATTCCTTTGTTAGCTGATTCCTTTGTTAGCTGATTCCTTTGTTAGCTGATTCCTTTGTTAGCTGATTCCTTTGTTAGCTGATTCCTTTGTTAGCTGATTCCTTTGTTAGCTGATTCCTTTGTTAGCTGATTCATTTGTTAGCTGATTCATTTGTTAGCTGATTCCTTTGTTAGCTGATTCCTTTGTTAGCTGATTTGCTGATTCCTTTGTTAGCTGATTCCTTTGTTAGCTGATTCCTTTGTTATCTGATTCCTTTGTTAGCTGATTCCTTTGTTAGCTGATTTGCTGATTCCTTTGTTAGCTGATTCCTTTGTTAGCTGATTCCTTTGTTAGCTGATTCATTTGTTAGCTGATTCATTTGTTAGCTGATTCATTTGTTAGCTGATTCATTTGTTAGCTGATTCATTTGTTATCTGATTCATTTGTTAGCTGATTCAGAGTGAAGCAGGCAGTACTATGGGTGGTGTGACAGAGTGAAGCAGCCAGTACTATGGGTGGAGTGACAGAGTGAAGCAGACAGTACTATGGGTGGTGTGACAGAGTGAAGCAGACAGTACTATGGGTGGTGTGACAGAGTGAAGCAGCCAGTACTATGGGTGGTGTGACAGAGTGAAGCAGCCAGTACTATGGGTGGAGTGACAGAGTGAAGCAGACAGTACTATGGGTGGTGTGACAGAGTGAAGCAGACAGTACTATGGGTGGTGTGACAGAGTGAAGCAGCCAGTACTATGGGTGGTGTGACAGAGTGAAGCAGGCAGTACTATGGGTGGTTTCTGACTGCATTTTTTCTGTCTTGGCGTCTAATTTTGTTGTTGATTCCTTTGTTAGCTGATTCATTTGTTAGCTGATTCATTTGTTAGCTGATTCATTTGTTATCTGATTCATTTGTTAGCTGATTCATTTGTTAGCTGATTCATTTGTTAGCTGATTCATTTGTTAGCTGATTCATTTGTTATCTGATTCATTTGTTAGCTGATTCATTTGTTAGCTGATTCCTTTGTTAGCTGATTCATTTGTTATCTGATTCATTTGTTAGCTGATTCATTTGTTAGCTGATTCATTTGTTAGCTGATTCATTTGTTAGCTGATTCATTTGTTAGCTGATTCATTTGTTAGCTGATTCCTTTGTTAGCTGATTCCTTTGTTAGCTGGATTCCTTTGTTAGCTGATTCATTTGTTAGCTGATTCATTTGTTAGCTGATTCATTTGTTAGCTGGATTCCTTTGTTAGATGATTCCTTTGTTAGCTGGATTCCTTTGTTAGCTGATTCATTTGTTAGCTGATTCCTTTGTTAGCTGATTCATTTGTTAGCTGATTCATTTGTTAGCTGATTCATTTGTTAGCTGATTCATTTGTTAGCTGATTCCTTTGTTAGCTGATTCATTTGTTAGCTGATTCCTTTGTTAGCTGATTCATTTGTTATCTGATTCATTTGTTAGCTGATTCATTTGTTAGCTGATTCCTTTGTTAGCTGATTCCTTTGTTAGCTGATTCATTTGTTAGCTGATTCCTTTGTTATCTGATTCATTTGTTAGCTGATTCATTTGTTATATGATTCCTTTGTTAGCTGATTCATTTGTTAGCTGATTCATTTGTTATATGATTCCTTTGTTATCTGATTCATTTGTTAGCTGATTCATTTGTTATATGATTCCTTTGTTAGCTGATTCATTTGTTAGCTGATTCATTTGTTATATGATTCCTTTGTTAGCTGATTCATTTGTTAGCTGATTCATTTGTTATCTGATTTATTTGTTAGCTGATTTATTTGTTAGCTGATTCCTTTGTTAGCTGATTCCTTTGTTAGCTGATTCATTTGTTAGCTGATTCATTTGTTAGCTGATTCATTTGTTAGCTGATTCCTGAAATACTTAAGTGAAGTTGGTTTGTTTCCAGGAAAAGTCTTTCTTGTAATACGAGTCAGTCTATAACCTCTATGTGCATCTATCTATATTTAGAGAAAGTAGTAGTTTAGGAAGTGGTCTCTTGGCTGGATCGGTGAGGAGCAGAGTAGATTGGGTTGTGAACCCTGTTACTCTGAGGGTGAGGGAGAGAGAGGGGGAGAGAGAGATAGAGGAGGGAGGGAGGGAGGGAGAGAGAGAGAGAGAGAGAGAGGGGAGGTGGAGGGAGAGAGGGGAGGGGAGGGGAGGGGGGGATTGGGGAGAGAGGGAGAGAGAGCGGAGGGGGAGAGAGGGAGGGAGAGAGAGAGAGATGGGAGGAGATAGGGGAGGGAGGGAGGGTGAGAGGGAGAGAGGGAGAGAGGGGGAGAGAGGGGGGAGAGAGGGAGGGAGAGAGGGAGGGAGAGAGAGAGAAAGAGAGAGGCAAGGGAGGGATTGAGGGGGAGAGAGAGGGGGGGATCAGTGGTTTTCTCCTCTGTCCCCCCCGGCTGCTCTACTGATTTGTCCTCTTCCGTTCCCGATGAGGATGTTGTGGATGTTTGCGTTCTCCAGATACCACTTCCACCCCCCCCCCTTGCACTCAGAGCAGACTGTCTAGTGGTCCTTACTACCTCTATTGAAATGCCTGGAAAATGTTACGTTTCTGTAGAAAACACAGAGAGACAGACAGAGAGCACATCCTCTCCTCATTAGTTGGAGAGGAGAGAGGGGAGGGAGAGAGAGAGAGAGAGGGAGAGAGAGGGAGGGAGAGAGGGAAGGGAAGGGAAGGGAGGGAAGGGAGGGAGGGAGAGGAGAGGAGAGAGGGAGGGAGAGGAGAGAGGGAGGGAGAGAGGGAAGGGAGGGAGAGAGAGAGAGAGAGAGGGAGGGGAGAGAGGGAGGGGAGGGAGAGAGGGGACTGAGAGAAGGAGGGGAGGGACCCACAGGGGACTGTAGGGGAGAAGTTTTGGACCCACACTGTAGGGGACTGTATTAGAAGCCCTTGACCCACAGGGGACTGTATTAGAAGCCCTTGACCCACAGGGGACTGTATTAGAAGCCCTTGACCCACAGGGGACTGTATTAGAAGCCCTTGACCCACAGGGGACTGTATTAGAAGCCCTTGACCCACAGGGGACTGTATTAGAAGCCCTTGACCCACAGGGGACTGTATTAGAAGCCCTTGACCCACAGGGGACTGTATTAGAAGCCCTTGACACTGTGTTTTATAAGGATCTTGTTTTTGTCCTTTGCTGTCACTGTTTAGGATATATGTCATAAATCAGGCGTTGTGTTTAAAGCTGTGTCACTGGGTTCACTGTATGACTAGAGGACTGAAACACCATCTCATGTTCTGACGTAATATACTGTACATTTAACTCTCGGGAAGGAGGAACACTGGATGTAGTGGGAGAGACAGGTGGGAGAACAGGAGGAGGGGAGAGAGGGTGGGAGGGAG
>NW_025745159.1:1126307-1143807 GCF_021184085.1 Oncorhynchus gorbuscha
TCTAAGACTGCCATGTTGTTAAACCTGGCAGTATAGAGGACATCAGGGAGACTGCTCTAAGACTGCCATGTTGTTAAACCTGGCAGTATAGAGGACATCAGAGAGCTCTCAGGGAGACTGCCATGTTGTTAAACCTGGCAGTATAGAGGACATCAGGGAGACTGCTCTAAGACTGCCATGTTGTTAAACCTGGCAGTATAGAGGACATCAGGGAACTCTCAGGGAGACTGCCATGTTGTTAAACCTGGCAGTATAGAGGACATCAGGGAGACTGCTCTAAGACTGCCATGTTGTTAAACCTGGCAGTATAGAGGACATCAGGGAGACTGCTCTAAGACTGCCATGTTGTTAAACCTGGCAGTATAGAGGACATCAGGGAGACTGCTCTAAGACTGCCATGTTGTTAAACCTGGCAGTATAGAGGACATCAGAGAAGTCTCAGGGAGACTGCCATGTTGTTAAACCTGGCAGTATAGAGGACATCAGGGAGACTGCTCTAAGACTGCCATGTTGTTAAACCTGGCAGTATAGAGGACATCAGAGAAGTCTCAGGGAGACTGCCATGTTGTTAAACCTGGCAGTATAGAGGACATCAGGGAGACTGCTCTAAGACTGCCATGTTGTTAAACCTGGCAGTATAGAGGACATCAGGGAACTCTCAGGGAGACTGCCATGTTGTTAAACCTGGCAGTATAGAGGACATCAGGGAACTCTCAGGGAGACTGCCATGTTATTAAACCTGGCAGTATAGAGGACATCAGAGAGCTCTCAGGGAGACTGCCATGTTATTAAACCTGGCAGTATAGAGGACATCAGGGAACTCTCAGGGAGACTGCCATGTTATTAAACCTGGCAGTATAGAGGACATCAGAGAGCTCTCAGGGAGACTGCCATGTTGTTAAACCTGGCAGTATAGAGGACATCAGGGAGACTGCTCTAAGACTGCCATGTTATTAAACCTGGCAGTATAGAGGACATCAGAGAACTCTCAAGGAGACTGCTCTAAGACTGCCATGTTGTTAAACCTGGCAGTATAGAGGACATCAGAGAACTCTCAGGGAGACTGCTCTAAGACTGCCATGTTGTTAAACCTGGCAGTATAGAGGACATCACAGAGGTCTCAAGGAGACTGCTCTAAGACTGCCATGTTATTAAACCTGGCAGTGTAGTCATGTCACACCTTGAATTGAAGACATCTACTGCGTCTTTAGTTCTGTCGGATAACAAGTGAGTGAGACCAGTGATTTGTACCAAACGTTGAGTACATCTTCCTGGTCTCTTCATGTGCGTTGAGTACATCTTCCTGGTCTCTTCATGTGCATTGAGTACAGCTTCCTGGTCTCTTCGTGTGCATTGAGTACAGCTTCCTGGTCTCTCCGTGTGCGTTGAGTACAGCTTCCTGGTCTCTCCGTGTGCGTTGAGTACAGCTTCCTGGTCTCTCCGTGTGCATTGAGTACAGCTTCCTGGTCTCTCCGTGTGCGTCGAGTACAGCTTCCTGGTCTCTCCGTGTGCATTGAGTACAGCTTCCTGGTCTCTCCGTGTGCGTCGAGACACTGTAGTGGCTGAAGCAGGTCTACCAGTTGTCCCTGATAGATGATTCTGTAGGTAACATTCATCTGTCTTTCTTTGTGTCTCCTGGGAACCAAAGCCCACTTCCTGACCATGTGACGGATTGGTAAAGATGTCCTGTCTGGTTGATGTGTATTAAACCCAAGACATAGAAGCTTGGGACTTATTCTCATTGGTTTTCGGGTCATCTGTCATGGCGGCCGTCTCCACTTCTATCCCCACAGAGAGTTTAATATTCACGTCATTACGTTGGATCCCCTTCAAACCCCTCTAGACGTTGTCAATGCTTCAAACGATCACTTCTGACTTCCTGGGTAAAATGTTTGTATTTTTTTAAAGGCAGATGTTCTGTGATGTCACGGGGCTGCTTAACGAAGAGCCTCTCCGTTGGGTCGGATCGGTTCTGTGATGTCACGGTGCTGTCTCTGTCTGTCTGTCTGTCTGTCTCTGTCTGTCTGTCTGTCTGTCTGTCTGTCTGTCCGTCTGTCCGTCCGTCCGTCCGTCCGTCCGTCCGTCCGTCCGTCCGTCCGTCCGTCCGTCCGTGTGTGTGTGTGTGTGTGTGTGTCTCTGTTTGTTCTGTTTGTCTTCTCTCTCAATTCAATTTCAATTCAAGGGGCTTTATTGGCATGGGAACCACGTGTTAACATTGCCAAAGCAAGTGAGGTAGATAATATACAAAAGTGAAATAAACAATAAAAATGAACAGTAAACATTACACATACAGAAGTTTCAAAACAATAAAGATATTACAAATGTCATATTATATTTATATATATACAGTGTTTTAACAATGTACAAATGGTTAAAGGACACAAGATAAAATAAATAAGCATAAATATGGGTTGTATTTACAATGGTGTTTGTTCTTCACTGGTTGCCCTTTTCTCGTGGCAACAGGTCACAAATCTTGCTGCTGTGATGTCACACTGTGGTATTTCACCCAGTAGATATGGGAGTTGCTTTGTGGATCTGTGTAATCTGGGGGAAATATGTCTCTCTAATATGGTCATACATTGGGCAGGAGGTTAGGAAGTGCAGCTCAGTTTCCACCTCATTTTGTGGGCAGTGAGCACATAGCCTGTCTTCTCTTGAGAGCCATGTCTGCCTACGGCGGCCTTTCTCAATAGCAAGGCTATGCTCACTGAGTCTGTACATAGTCAAAGCTTTCCTTAAGTTTGGGTCGTCACAGTGGTCAGGTATTCTGCCGCTGTGTACTCTCTGTTTAGGGCCAAATAGCATTCTAGTTTGCTCTGTATTTTTGTTAATTCTTTCCAATGTGTTAAGTAATTATCTTTTTGTTTTCTCATGATTTGGTTGGGTCTAATTGTGCTGTTGTCCTGGGGCTCTGTAGGGTCTGTTTGTGAACAGAGCCCCAGGACCAGCTTGCTTAGGGGACTCTTCTCCAGGTTCATCTCTCTGTAGGTGATGGCTTTGTTATGGAAGGTTTGTGAATCGCTTCCTTTTAGGTGGTTGTAGAATTTAACAGCTCTTTTCTGGATTTTGATAATTAGTGGGTATCGGCCTAATTCTGCTCTGCATGTATTATTTGGTGTTTTGCGTTGTAGACGGAGGATATTTTTGCAGAATTCCGTCTGTCCCCCCCCCAGGTGCAGCGTGGGGAGCAGCAGTGTCGGTCCTCGGCGGGGTCTTGCGGTGTGGACTCGTCGTCCAGTCGCAGCGGCGTCCAGGACAGTGGGTTCGGCAGCGACAGCGCCAGGATCCGTATCGTCCAGATGGAGCAGCAGAGTGGAGGTTCCCAGCAACGCATCGCTAGACCCTCCAGGGAGTCCACCGTCATCAAGAACCTCTCCTTCGTCCCCTTCGACGTCTTCCTGACCGCGAGTAAACTCTCTCTCATGACCTACGCCTGCTCCACTCTAGCCAAGACCCCCCCCGCCTCGCCGGAGAAGAGGGATGGAGACGGGCCGACAGGGAAGAGTGTCCTGAACCAGCCAGACACCATCCCTACCTCCTCCTCCTCCCCCAACCCTCCTCCCCCGGTCCCTCTGTCAGGGCTGACAGCAGAGGACCTCCTGAACAGTAACACCGTTCCCCAGGAGCCCCGCGGTTCCCTCCTCTCCCTGGACTCCCTGCCCGCCCCCAGCCGCTCCTCGGCCCGCCAGGCCCTGGGGGTCACCATCGTGAGGCAGCCTGGGAGGAGAGGGGCTGGAGACTGGGTCCTGGAGCCTCTACTGTACCTCCAGGTGCTCCAGCCATCGGCCCTGCTCAGCTGTCACCACCGTAAACAGAGGATGGACGTGTCTGTGTTTGATGTGTCTCTGAGGGGAGTCTCCTCTGACTATAAGTGTCTGGGTGAGTAGAGGGGGACTTCATCTGGTGTAGATCTTGATGTGTCTCACTCATTTACAAAATCTCATCTTTCTCCTCCTCCCATCCCCTCCTCCTCCCCCCTCTCCTCTCCCCTCCCACCCCCTCCTCCTCCTCCTCCTCCTCCTCCCCCTCTCCTTTCCCACCCCCTCCTCCTCCTCCCCCTCTCCTCTCCTCTCCCACCCCCTCCTCCTCCTCCCCCCTCCTCTCCCCTCCCATCCCCTCCTCCTCCTCCCCCTCTCCTCTCCCCTTCCATCCCCTCCTCCTCCTCCCCCTGACTCCTTTCCCCTCCCATCCCTCCCCCCCTCCCCTCCTCCCATCCCCTCCTCCTCCTCTCCCCTCCTCCCATCCCCTCCTCCTCCTCCCCCTGTCTCTTCCCTCCCTCTCCCCCCATCTGTGTCTCTCCCTCTCCTCTCCCTATAAGTGTCCCTCTCCCCTGGTCCCTCTTGATGTCCTCCTCTCAAAATCTCATCTCTCTCCTCTCCTCCCCCTCCTCCTCCTCCCCCTCTCCCTTCCCCTCCTCCCCTCCTCCTCCCCCCCTCCCCCTCTCTCCTCCCCTCTCCCATCCCCTCCTCCTCCCCCCATCTCCTCTCTCCTTCCCTCTCCTCCTCCCTCCTCTCCCATCCTCTCCCCTCCTCCCCCTTTCCTCCCCCCCCCTCCCCCTCCCTCCCCCTCCCCCTCCCTCCTCTCCCCCCTCCCCTCTCCTCCCTCCTCCCCCCCCCCCTCCCCTCTCTCCCCCCTCTCCTCCTCCCCTCTCCTCCCCCCCCTCCCCTCCTCCCCTCCCCTCCCTCTCCCCCTCCCCCCCTCCCTCCCTCCCTCCCCCCCCCTCCCCTCCAGATCCAGGGAAGTCTCTCCCAGAGGTATTAGACTACAGTGTATTGTGGGTCCAGACAGTATCAGGAGAGTCTGACAGTCAGACAGGTGTTCCTCCTCCTCTGGCCTGTCTGCAGATCAGAGACTTCCTCAGTGGACCAGGTGAGGACTCACACACCCTACACACACCCTACACACACCCTACACACACCCTACACACACTCTACACACACCCTACACACACCCTACACACACCCTACACACACCCTACACACAGTCAGACAGGTGTTCCTCCTCCTCTGGCCTGTCTGCAGATCAGAGACTTCCTCAGTGGACCAGGTGAGGACTCACACACTCTACACACACCCTACACACACCCTACACACACCCTACACACACTCTACACACACCCTACACACACCCTACACACACTCTACACACACCCTACACACACCCTACACACACCCTACAGTACACACACACTCTACACACACCTGTCTACAGATCACACACACCTCAGTGGACCAGGTGAGGACTCACACCTCTACACACCCTACAGTACACACACACTCTACACACACCCTACATTACACACACACTCTACACACACCCTACACACACTCTACAATACACACCCTACACACACACACTCTACACACACCCTACAGTACACACACACTCTACACACACCCTACAGTACACACACCCTACAGCACACACACACTCTACACACACCCTACAGCACACACACACTCTACACACACACTCTACACACACCCTACAGTACACACACACTCTGGGGGATGTCTCTGGTCTAAGTAGTGCACTATAGTACAATAGGGCCCTGGTCTATAGTACACTATACAGGGAATAGGGCTCTGGTCTAAGTAGTGCACTATATAGGGAATAGGGCCCTGGTCTAAGTAGTGCACTACACTAGGGAATAGGGCTCTGGTCTACAGTAGTGTACACATATAGGGAATAGGGCTCTGGTCTACCCTAGTAGTACACACTATATAGGGAATAGGGCTCTGGTCTAAGTAGTGCACTATATAGGGAATAGGGCTCTGGTCTATAGTAGTGCACTATAGGGAATAGGGCCTGGTCTAAGTAGTGCACTATATAGGGAATAGGGCCCTGGTCTAAAGTAGTGCACTATATAGGGAATAGGGCTCTGGTCTAAGTAGTGCACTATATAGGGAATAGGGCTCTGGTCTATAGTAGTGCACTATGTAGGGAATAGGGTCCTGGTCTAAGTAGTGCCCTATATAGGGAATAGGGCCCTGGTCTAAAGTAGTGCACTATATAGGGAATAGGGCCCTGGTCTAAGTAGTGCACTATATAGGGAATAGGGCCCTGGTCTAAGTAGTGCACTATATAGGGAATAGGGCCCTGGTCTAAGTAGTGCACTATATAGGGAATAGGGCCCTGGTCTATAGTAGTGCACTATATAGGGAATAGGGCCCTGGTCTATAGTAGTGCACTATATAGGGAATAGGGCCCTGGTCTAAGTAGTGCACTATATAGGGAATAGGGCCCTGGTCTATAGTAGTGCACTATATAGGGAATAGGGCCCTGGTCTATAGTAGTGCACTATATAGGGAATAGGGCCCTGGTCTATAGTAGTGCACTATATAGGGAATAGGGCCCTGGTCTATAGTAGTGCACTATATAGGGAATAGGGCCCTGGTCTAAGTAGTGCACTATATAGGGAATAGGGCCCTGGTCTAAGTAGTGCACTATATAGGGAATAGGGCTCTGGTCTATAGTAGTGTACTATATAGGGAATAGGGCCCTGGTCTATAGTAGTGCACTATATAGGGAATAGGGCCCTGGTCTAAGTAGTGTACTATATAGGGAATAGGGCCCTGGTCTATAGTAGTGCACTATATAGGGAATAGGGCCCTGGTCTAAGTAGTGCACTATATAGGGAATAGGGCCCTGGTCTATAGTAGTGCACTATATAGGGAATAAGACCCTGGTCTAAAGTAGTGCACTATATAGGGAATAGGGCCCTGGTCTATAGTAGTGCACTATATAGGGAATAGGGCCCTGGTCTAAAGTAGTGCACTATATAGGGAATAGGGCCCTGGTCTATAGTAGTGCACTATATAGGGAATAAGACCCTGGTCTAAAGTAGTGCACTATATAGGGAATAGGACCCTGGTCTATAGTAGTGCACTATATAGGGAATAGGGCCCTGGTCTAAAGTAGTGCACTATATAGGGAATAGGGCCCTGGTCTATAGTAGTGCACTATATAGGGAATAGGGCCCTGGTCTATAGTAGTGTACTATATAGGGAATAGGGCCCTGGTCTATAGTAGTGTACTATATAGGGAATAAGACCCTGGTCTAAAGTAGTGTACTATGTAGGGAGTAGGGTCCCATGTAGGAGTCCCCCCAGGTAGTGTTCCCTAAGGCCCCTCTGATTTGATGCTGTTTAACGAGGTGAGCGTCCATCAGACCAGATGGAGACCAGTTCCCTGTTTACAGCAAACTGACAGACATTTACTGAGACCAATCACAGCTCCCCTGCCAGGGATGGAACCTGCAGAGAGGGAACACAAGTAACACACACACACACACACACACACACACACACACACACACACACACACACACACACACACACACACACACACACACACACACACACACACACACACACACACACACACACACACACACACACACACACACACACACACACACACACACACACACAGAGGAAGGCAGCTGCAGTGAGGGAGGGTTCAAGGCTGGACCAGCCCTCTCCTCTTCAATCCCCCTCTGCCTTCTTCTCTGTTAAACAGCCACCACTAACATTGAGTGGCTGCTGCCAACACACTGTCATTGACACTGACCCAACTCCAGCCACTTTAATAATGGGAATTGATGGGAAATGATGTAAATATATCACTAGCCACTTTAAACAATGCTACCTTACATTATTCATCTCATATGCATACGTATATACTGTACTCTACATCATCGACTGCATCCTTATGTAATACATGTATCACTAGCCACTTTAACTATGCCACTTTGTTTACTTTGTCTACACACTCATCTCATATGTATATACTGTACTCGATACCATCTACTGTATGCTGCTCTGTACCATCACTCATTCATATATCCTTATGTACATGTTCCTTATCCCCTTACACTGTGTATAAGACAGTAGTTTTGGAATTGTTAGTTAGATTACTTGTTGGTTATCACTGCATTGTCGGAACTAGAAGCACAAGCATTTCGCTACACTCGCATTAACATCTGCTAACCATGTGTATGTGACAAATAAATTTGATTTTTTCTTCCTGAGGAAACAGTCCCCCTCTGCCTTCTTCTTCTCTTCCTGACATTCTTCTGTCTGACCTGGGGGTCCCAGGAAACAGTCCTGCTCTCTTCTTCTCTTCCTGACAGTCTTCTGTCTGACCTGGAGGACCCAGGAAACAGTCCTGCTCTCTTCTTCTCTTCCTGACAGTCTTCTGTCTGACCTGGAGGACCCAGGAAACAGTCCTACTCTCTTCTTCTCTTCCTGACAGTCTTCTGTCTGACTTGGAGGACCCAGGAAACAGTCCTGCTCTCTTCTTCTCTTCCTGCCAGTCTTCTGTCTGACCTGGAGGACCCAGGAAACAGTCCTGCTCTCTTCTTCTCTTCCTGACAGTCTTCTGTCTGCCCTGGAGGACTCAGGAAACAGTCCTGCCCTCAGTCTCTCTTCTTCTCTTCCTGACAGTCTTCTGTCTGCCCTGGAGGACCCAGGAAACAGTCCTGCTCTCTTCTTCTCTTCCTAACAGTCTTCTGTCTGACCTGGAGGACCCAGGAAACAGTCCTGCTCTCCGTCTCTCTTCTTCCTTCTCTTGTGTGAAAGAGTCAATGACAGGAGGTTGGAGAAGTAACAGCTACCAGTTGGAGAGAGAGATGGGGGGAGGGAGAGAGAGAGAGGGGGAGTGAGAGAGAGAGAGGGGGAGGGGGGGGGAGTGAGAGAGAGAGGGGGAGGGGGAGAGAGAGAGAGAGAGGGGGAGTGAGAGAGAGGGAGGGGGAGTGAGAGAGAGAGAGGGGGAGGAGAGAGAGAGAGGGGGAAGGGGGGAGGGAGAGAGAGAGAGGGGGGAGTGAGGGAGAGAGTCAGTCCTCGGCTGGGTTAATGAACCACTGACAGTCCTCTGGTGGGTTAATGAACCACTGACAGTCCTCTGGTTAATGAACCACTGACAGTCCTCTGGTTAAAGAACCACTGACAGTCCTCTGGTTAATGAACCACTGACAGTCCTCTGGTTAATGAACCACTGACAGTCCTCTGGTTAAAGAACCACTGACAGTCCTCTGGTTAATGAACCACTGACAGTCCTCTGGTGGGTTAATGAACCACTGACAGTCCTCTGGTTAAAGAACCACTGACAGTCCTCTGGTTAATGAACCACTGACAGTCCTCTGGTGGGTTAATGAACCACTGACAGTCCTCTGGTTAAAGAACCACTGACAGTCCTCTGGTTAATGAACCACTGACAGTCCTCTGGTGGGTTAATGAACCACTGACAGTCCTCTGGTTAATGAACCACTGACAGTCCTCTGGTGGGTTAATGAACCACTGACAGTCCTCTGGTTAATGAACCACTGACAGTCCTCTGGTGGGTTAATGAACCACTGACAGTCCTCTGGTTAATGAACCACTGACAGTCCTCTGGTGGGTTAATGAACCACTGACAGTCCTCTGGTGGGTTAATGAACCAATGACAGTCCTCTGGTTAAAGAACCACTGACAGTCCTCTGGTTAATGAACCACTGACAGTCCTCTGGTTAATGAACCACTGACAGTCCTCTGGTTAATGAACCACTGACAGTCCTCTGGTTAATGAACCACTGACAGTCCTCTGGTTAATGAACCACTGACAGTCCTCTGGTTAATGAACCACTGACAGTCCTCGGCTGGGTTAATGAACCACTGACAGTCTTCTGGTTAATGAACCACTAACAGTCCTCTGGTGGGTTAATGAACCACTGACAGTCCTCGGCTGGGTTAAAGAACCACTGACAGTCCTCTGGTTAATGAACCACTGACAGTCCTCGGCTGGGTTAATGAACCACTGACAGTCCTCTGGTTAATGAACCACTGACAGTCCTCTGGTGGGTTAATGAACCACTGACAGTCCTCTGGTTAATGAACCACTGACAGTCCTCTGGTTAATGAACCACTGACAGTCCTCTGGTTAATGAACCACTAACAGTCCTCTGGTGGGTTAATGAACCACTGACAGTCCTCTGGTGGGTTAATGAACCACTGACAGTCCTCTGGTGGGTTAATGAACCACTGACAGTCATCTGGTGGGTTAATGAACCACTGACAGTCCTCTGGTGGGTTAATGAACCACTGACAGTCCTCTGGTGGGTTAATGAACCACTGACAGTCCTCTGGTGGGTTAATGAACCACTGACAGTCCTCGGCTGGGTTAATGAACCACTGACAGTCCTCTGGTTAAAGAACCACTGACAGTCCTCGGCTGGGTTAATGAACCACTGACAGTCCTCGGCTGGGTTAATGAACCACTGACAGTCCTCTGGTTAATGAACCACTGACAGTCCTCGGCTGGGTTAATGAACCACTGACAGTCCTCGGCTGGGTTAATGAACCACTGACAGTCCTCTGGTTAATGAACCACTGACAGTCCTCTGGTTAATGAACCACTGACAGTCCTCTGGTTAATGAACCACTGACAGTCCTCGGCTGGGTTAATGAACCACTGACAGTCCTCTGGTTAATGAACCACTGACAGTCCTCTGGTTAATGAACCACTGACAGTCCTCGGCTGGGTTAATGAACCACTGACAGTCCTCTGGTTAATGAACCACTGACAGTCCTCGGCTGGGTTAATGAACCACTGACAGTCCTCTGGTTAAAGAACCACTGACAGTCCTCGGCTGGGTTAAAAGCACCGCTTTGTGTTTGATGGAAAGGAAGGGTGTTCCTAATCAAAACACTTGCGTGAGAAGTGAAGGAACGTCACTCCTGGACAAGGCCTTCTTTTGATGTCCCAACGAACATGACGGAAGGACCACCATCTTTCTTTCATTAATCCAGATTTCCGTGTGCTGCCTTTTCCCCTCTCTCAGCACACGATGAGCTTAAAGAGGCTACCTTTGAAGGCTACAAGTTAAACGTGTTGATAAGTAGGGGGTAAGAGTTGGCTGGACTTCCAGATGTTTCTATAGGAGCTGTGTAAAGAGTCAGAGAGGTGGTATCTTCTGGCTGGACTTCCAGATGATTCTATAGGAGCTGTGTGTAAAGAGTCAGAGAGGTGGTATCTTCTGGCTGGACTTCCAGATGATTCTATAGTAGCTGTGTGTAAAGAGTCAGAGAGGTGGTATCTTCTGGCTGGACTTCCAGATGATATAATAATAATATAATAATATATGCCATTTAGCAGACGCTTTTATCCAAAGCGACTTACAGTCATGTGTGCATACATTCTACGTATGGGTGGTCCCGGGAATCGAACCCACTACCCTGGCGTTACAAGCGCCATGCTCTACCAACTGAGCTACAGATTCTATAGGAGCTGTGTGTAAAGAGTCAGAGAGGTGGTATCTTCTGGCTGGACTTCCAGATGATTCTATAGGAGCTGGGTGTAAAGAGTCAGAGAGGTGGTATCTTCTGGCTG
Organism: Oncorhynchus gorbuscha; assembly: GCF_021184085.1. Taxonomy (NCBI): domain Eukaryota; kingdom Metazoa; phylum Chordata; class Actinopteri; order Salmoniformes; family Salmonidae; genus Oncorhynchus; species Oncorhynchus gorbuscha. Next base: position 1,137,678 of record NW_025745159.1, read on the forward strand.
GACTTCCAGATGATTCTATAGGTGCTGGGTGTAAAGAGTCAGAGAGGTGGTATCTTCTGGCTGGACTTCCAGATGATTCTATAGGAGCTGCGTGTAAAGAGTCAGAGGGCTGGTACCATCTAGCTGTCCTGGCCCGGTTGATGATACCATTGAGCTGGCCTGGCCCGGTTGGTGGTGCAATTGAGCTGGGCTGGCCCATTTAGTGGTGCCATTGAGCTGGGCTGGCCCGGTTGGTGGTGCCATTGAGCTGGCCTGGCCCAGTTGGTGGTACCATTGAGCTGGGCTGGCCCGGTTGATGATACCATTGAGCTGGCCTGGCCCAGTTGGTGGTACCATTGAGCTGGGCTGGCCCGGTTGGTGGTGCCATTGAGCTGGGCTGGCCCATTTAGTGGTGCCATTGAGCTGGGCTGGCCCGGTTGGTGGTGACATTGAGCTGCCCGGTTGGCGGTACCATTGAGCTGGCCTGGCCCAGTTGGTGGTGACATTGAGCTGCCCGGTTGGCGGTACCATTGAGCTGGCCTGGCCCGGTTGGTGGTGACATTGAGCTGCCCGGTTGGTGGTACCATTGAGCTGCCCGGTTGTTGGTACCAATGAGCTGGGCTGGCCCAGTTGGTGGTACCATTGAGCTGGCCTGGCCCAGTTGGTGGTACCATTGAGCTGGGCTGGCCTGGTTGATGATACCATTGAGCTGGGCTGGCCCATTTAGTGGTGCCATTGAGCTGGGCTGGCCCGGTTGGTGGTGCCATTGAGCTGCCCGGTTGGTGGTACCATTGAGCTGGGCTGGCCCGGTTTGTGGTGCCTTTGAGCTGCCCGGTTGGTGGTACCATTGAGCTGGGCTGGCCCGGTTGGTAACTCTGTCTTCAGTTAATATTTTGTATTACGGTAACTCTGTCTTCTATTAATATTTAGTATTACGGTAACTCTGTCTCCTGTTAATATTTAGTATTACGGTAACTCTGTCTCCTGTTAATATTTTGTATTACGGTAACTCTGTCTTCTATTAATATTTAGTATTACGGTAACTCTGTCTCCTATTAATATTTAGTATTACGGTAACTCTGTCTTCTGTTAATATTTAGTATTACGGTAACTGTCTTCTGTCTCTCTTCTGTTAATATTTTGAATTACGGTAACTCTGTCTCCTGTTAATATTTAGTATTACGGTAACACTGTCTTCTGTTAATATTTAGTATTACGGTAACTCTGTCTTCTGTTAATATTTTGTATTACGGTAACTCTGTCTTCTATTAATATTTAGAATTATGGTAACTCTGTCTCCTATTAATATTTAGTATTACGGTAACTCTGTCTTCTGTTAATATTTAGTATTACTGTAACTCTGTCTTCTGTCTCTCTTCTGTTAATATTTTGAATTACGGTAACTCTGTCTCCTGTTAATATTTAGTATTACAGTAACTCTGTCTTCTGTTAATATTTAGTATTACGGTAACTCTGTCTTCTATTAATATTTAGTATTACGGTAACTCTGTCTTCTGTTAATATTTAGTATTACGGTAACTCTGTCTTCTAGTAATATTTAGTATTACGGTAACTCTGTCTTCTATTAATATTTAGTATTACGGTAACTCTGTCTCCTGTCTCTCTTCTGTTAATATTTAGTATTACGGTAACTCTGTTTCCTGTTAATATTTTGTTTTACGGTAACTGTCTCCTGTCTCTCTCCTGTTAATATTTTGTTTTACGGTAACTCTGTTTCCTGTTAATATTTTGTTTTACGGTAACTCTGTTTCCTGTTAATATTTAGTATTACGGTAACTCTGTCTCCTGTTAATATTTAGTATTACGGTAACTCTGTCTCCTGTTAATATTTAGTATTACGGTAACTCTGTCTCCTGTTAATATTTAGTATTACGGTAACTCTGTCTTCTGTTAATATTTAGTATTACGGTAACTCTGTCTTCTGTCTCTCTTCTGTTAATATTTTGAATTACGGTAACTGTCTCCTGTTAATATTTAGTATTACGGTAACACTGTCTTCTGTTAATATTTAGTATTATGGTAACTCTGTCTTCTGTTAATATTTTGTATTACGGTAACTCTGTCTTCTATTAATATTTAGAATTATGGTAACTCTGTCTCCTATTAATATTTAGTATTACGGTAACTCTGTCTTCTGTCTATTTAGTATTACGGTAACTCTTCTTCTTTAATATTTAGAATTACGGTAACTGTCTCCTGTTAATATTTAGTATTACGGTAACACTGTCTTCTGTTAATATTTAGTATTATGGTAACTCTGTCTTCTGTTAATATTTTGTATTACGGTAACTCTGTCTTCTATTAATATTTAGAATTATGGTAACTCTGTCTCCTATTAATATTTAGTATTACGGTAACTCTGTCTTCTGTCTCTCTTCTGTTAATATTTTGAATTACGGTAACTCTGTCTCCTGTTAATATTTAGTATTACAGTAACTCTGTCTCCTGTTAATATTTAGTATTACGGTAACTCTGTCTTCTATTAATATTTAGTATTACGGTAACTCTGTCTTCTGTTAATATTTAGTATTACGGTAACTCTGTCTTCTATTAATATTTAGTATTACGGTAACTCTGTCTCCAGTCTCTCTTCTGTTAATATTTAGTATTACGGTAACTCTGTCTCCTGTCTCTCTCCTGTTAATATTTTGTTTTACGGTAACTCTGTTTCCTGTTAATATTTTGTTTTACGGTAACTCTGTTTCCTGTTAATATTTAGTATTACGGTAACTCTGTCTCCTGTTAATATTTAGTATTACGGTAACTCTGTCTCCTGTTAATATTTAGTATTACGGTAACTCTGTCTCCTGTTAATATTTAGTTTTACGGTAACTCTGTCTTCTGTTCGTCCAGCGGAGCTGAACGTGGAGCTGTCCCGGCCCCTGAAGGTGAACCCTACGCTGGTGAAACTGGAGCAGACCAAAGCCTACCTGAGGAGGGTCCTACCTCATCACTACTGGGAGTCTCCCAAACCCCCCTCCACCCCTCATTCCTCCCCCAGTAGGACCTCGTCCTCCTCTCCCCCTCGTCCCGACCCCTCCCACCTCAGCTCCCTAAGGTCCCTGGCACCCTTCCACAAGGTGTCCCTCCGCACCGCCCAGATCGTGGTTGTCATGGAGACCGAGTCGCACCCTGCCCGGCCCAGCCTGTCCTGGTCGGTGTCGGCTATGAAGGGTATCATGAACATGAAGACTGGGCCCAAGCTAGACGGTAAGAGCTTTAAACATGTATCTTCCCTGTTGACTTTTTACAGTTGAAAAATGCAGCTCCCCCTCTCTCATCACCCCTCTCTCATCACCCCTCTCTCATCACCCCTCTCTCATCACCCCTCTCTCATCACCCCTCTCTCATCATCCCTCTCACACTTCATCCCTCTCACACTTCATCCCTCTCACACTTCATCCCTCTCTCTTCTCCTCCCTCGCACTTCATCCCTCTCTCATCACCCCTCTCACACTTCATCCCTCTCTCATCACCCCACTCACACTTCATCCCTCTCACACTTCATCCCTCTCTCTTCTCCTCCTCGCACTTCATCCCTCTCTCATCACCCCTCTCACACTTCATCCCTCTCTCATCACCCCTCTCACACTTCACCCCTCTCTCATCACCCCTCTCACCCCTCATCACCCCTCTCTCATCACCCCTCTCTCATCACCCCTCTCTCATCACCCCTCTCACACTTCACCCCTCTCTCATCACCCCTCTCTCATCACCCCTCTCACACTTCACCTCTCTCATCACCCCTCTCTCATCACCCCTCTCTCATCACCCCTCTCTCATCACCCCTCTCTCATCACCCCTCTCTCATCACCCCCTCTCTCATCACCCCACTCACACTTCACCCCTCTCACACTTCACCCCTCTCTCTTCACCCCTCTCATCACCCCACTCACACTTCACCCCTCTCTCTTCACCCCTCTCTCATCACCCCTCTCTCATCACCCCTCTCACACTTCACCCTCTCTCATCACCCCTCTCACACTTCACCCCTCTCTCATCACCCCTCTCACACTTCACCCCTCTCTCATCACCCCTCTCACACTTCACCCCTCATCACCCTCTCTCATCACCCCTCTCACACTTCACCCCTCTCTCATCACCCCTCTCACACTTCACCCCTCTCTCATCACCCCACTCACACTTCACCCTCTCTCACCCCTCTCTCATCACCCCTCTCTCATCACCCCTCTCACACTTCACCCCTCTCTCATCACCCCTCTCTCATCACCCCTCTCTCATCACCCCTCTCATCACCCCTCTCTCATCACCCCTCTCTCATCACCCACTCTCTCATCACCCCTCTCTCATCACCCTCTCTCATCACCCCTCACATCACCCTCTCACACCCCTCTCACATCACCCCTCTCACACTTCATCCCTCTCTCTTCTCCTCCCTCTCTTCTCTCCCCCTCTCTCTTTCTCTCCCTCTCTTCTCTCCCCCCTTGGTTAGGAGAGATATCACACCTTAGTGACATTAACCAGCTGGTTAGGAGAGATATCACACCTTAGTGACATTAACCAGCTGGTTAGGAGAGATATCACACCTTAGTGACATTAACCAGCTGGTTAGGAGAGATATCACACCTTAGTGAAGGGAACATTAACCAGCTGGTTAGGAGAGATATCACACCTTAGTGACATTAACCAGCTGGTTAGGAGAGATATCACACTTTAGTGACATTAACCAGCTGGTTAGGAGAGATATCACACCTTAGTGACATTAACCAGCTGGTTAGGAGAGATATCACACCTTAGTGAAGGGAACATTAACCAGCTGGTTAGGAGAGATATCACACCTTAGTGACATTAACCAGCTGGTTAGGAGAGATATCACACTTTAGTGACATTAACCAGCTGGTTAGGAGAGATATCACACCTTAGTGAAGGGAACATTAACCAGCTGGTTAGGAGAGATATCACACCTTAGTGACATTAACCAGCTGGTTAGGAGAGATATCACACCTTAGTGACATTAACCAGCTGGTTAGGAGAGATATCACACCTTAGTGACATTAACCAGCTGGTTAGGAGAGATATCACACTTTAGTGACATTAACCAGCTGGTTAGGAGAGATATCACACCTTAGTGACATTAACCAGCTGGTTAGGAGAGATATCACACCTTAGTGACATTAACCAGCTGGTTAGAGAGATATCACACTTTAGTGACATTAACCAGCTGGTTAGGAGAGATATCACACCTTAGTGACATTAACCAGCTGGTTAGGAGAGATATCACACCTTAGTGACATTAACCAGCTGGTTAGGAGAGATATCACACCTTAGTGACATTAACCAGCTGGTTAGGAGAGATATCACACCTTAGTGACATTAACCAGCTGGTTAGGAGAGATATCACACCTTAGTGACATTAACCAGCTGGTTAGGAGAGATATCACACCTTAGTGACATTAACCAGCTGGTTAGGAGAGATATCACACCTTAGTGAAGGGAACATTAACCAGCTGGTTAGGAGAGATATCACACTTTAGTGACATTAACCAGCTGGTTAGGAGAGATATCACACCTTAGTGACATTAACCAGCTGGTTAGGAGAGATATCACACCTTAGTGACATTAACCAGCTGGTTAGGAGAGATATCACACCTTAGTGAAGGGAACATTAACCAGCTGGTTAGGAGAGATATCACACCTTAGTGACATTAACCAGCTGGTTAGGAGAGATATCACACCTTAGTGAAGGGAACATTAACCAGCTGGTTAGGAGAGATATCACACCTTAGTGACATTAACCAGCTGGTTAGGAGAGATATCACACTTTGTCTGTCTGTCTCCTATTAACCAGCTGGGGCCCTTAAAGAGATATCACACCCTGTCTGTCATGTAACTCAGCTGGTTAGGCCCTAAAGATATCACCAAGCCTGTCTGTCTGACTCCTAGTACCTTGGTGAGGGCCCTGACCTTAAAGATCTCATCAAGCCTGTCTGTCTGTCTCCTAGTGCCTTGCTGAGGGCCCTTAAAGATCTCATCAAGCCTGTCTGTCTGTCTCCTAGTGCCTTGCTGAGGGCCCTTAAAGATCTCATCAAGCCTGTCTGTCTGTCTCCTAGTGCCTTGCTGAGGGCCCTTAAAGATCTCACCAAGCCTGTCTGTCTGACTCCTAGTACCT
>NW_025745159.1:1151307-1173807 GCF_021184085.1 Oncorhynchus gorbuscha
TCTGATGGTCTCAGTCTAATGGCTGTAACATAATGGGACTGACTGTCCTGATGGTCTCAGTCTAATGGCTGTAACATAATGGGACTGATGGCTCTGATGGTCTCAGTCTAATGGCTGTAACATAATGGGACTGACTGTCCTGATGGTCTCAGTCTAATGGCTGTAACATAATGGGACTGACTGTCCTGATGGTCTCAGTCTAATGGCTGTAACATAATGGGACTGACTGTCCTGATGGTCTCAGTCTAATGGCTGTAACATAATGGGACTGATGGCTCTGATGGTCTCAGTCTAATGGCTGTAACATAATGGGACTGACTGTCCTGATGGTCTCAGTCTAATGGCTGTAACATAATGGGACTGATGGCTCTGATGGTCTCAGTCTAATGGCTGTAACATAATGGGACTGACTGTCCTGATGGTCTCAGTCTAATGGCTGTAACATAATGGGACTGATGGCTCTGATGGTCTCAGTCTAATGGCTGTAACATAATGGGACTGATGGCTCTGATGGTCTCAGTCTAATGGCTGTAACATAATGGGACTGATGTCCTGATGGTCTCAGTCTAATGGCTGTAACATAATGGGACTGATGGCTCTGATGGTCTCAGTCTAATGGCTGTAACATAATGGGACTGATGGCTCTGATGGTCTCAGTCTAATGGCTGTAACATAATGGGACTGACTGTCCTGATGGTCTCAGTCTAATGGCTGTAACATAATGGGACTGACTGTCCTGATGGTCTCAGTCTAATGGCTGTAACATAATGGGACTGATGGCCTGATGGTCTCAGTCTAATGGCTGTAACATAATGGGACTGATGGCTCTGATGGTCTCAGTCTAATGGCTGTAACATAATGGGACTGATGTCCTGATGGTCTCAGTCTAATGGCTGTAACATAATGGGACTGATGGCTCTGATGGTCTCAGTCTAATGGCTGTAACATAATGGGACTGATGGCTCTGATGGTCTCAGTCTAATGGCTGTAACATAATGGGACTGACTGTCCTGATGGTCTCAGTCTAATGGCTGTAACATAATGGGACTGACTGTCCTGATGGTCTCAGTCTAATGGCTGTAACATAATGGGACTGACTGGCCTGATGGTCTCAGTCTAATGGCTGTAACATAATGGGACTGACTGTCCTGATGGTCTCAGTCTAATGGCTGTAACATAATGGGACTGACTGTCCTGATGGTCTCAGTCTAATGGCTGTAACATAATGGGACTGACTGTCCTGATGGTCTCAGTCTAATGGCTGTAACATAATGGGACTGATGGCTCTGATGGTCTCAGTCTAATGGCTGTAACATAATGGGACTGACTGTCCTGATGGTCTCAGTCTAATGGCTGTAACATAATGGGACTGATGGCTCTGATGGTCTCAGTCTAATGGCTGTAACATAATGGGACTGACTGTCCTGATGGTCTCAGTCTAATGGCTGTAACATAATGGGACTGATGGCTCTGATGGTCTCAGTCTAATGGCTGTAACATAATGGGACTGACTGTCCTGATGGTCTCAGTCTAATGGCTGTAACATAATGGGACTGATGGCTCTGATGGTCTCAGTCTAATGGCTGTAACATAATGGGACTGATGGCTCTGATGGTCTCAGTCTAATGGCTGTAACATAATGGGACTGACTGTCCTGATGGTCTCAGTCTAATGGCTGTAACATAATGGGACTGATGTCCTGATGGTCTCAGTCTAATGGCTGTAACATAATGGGACTGATGGCTCTGATGGTCTCAGTCTAATGGCTGTAACATAATGGGACTGATGGCTCTGATGGTCTCAGTCTAATGGCTGTAACATAATGGGACTGACTGTCCTGATGGTCTCAGTCTAATGGCTGTAACATAATGGGACTGATGGCTCTGATGGTCTCAGTCTAATGGCTGTAACATAATGGGACTGACTGTCTGATGGTCTCAGTCTAATGGCTGTAACATAATGGGACTGACTGTCCTGATGGTCTCAGTCTAATGGCTGTAACATAATGGGACTGACTGTCCTGATGGTCTCAGTCTAATGGCTGTAACATAATGGGACTGACTGTCCTGATGGTCTCAGTCTAATGGCTGTAACATAATGGGACTGATGGCCTGATGGTCTCAGTCTAATGGCTGTAACATAATGGGACTGACTGTCCTGATGGTCTCAGTCTAATGGCTGTAACATAATGGGACTGACTGTCCTGATGGTCTCAGTCTAATGGCTGTAACATAATGGGACTGATGGCTCTGATGGTCTCAGTCTAATGGCTGTAACATAATGGGACTGATGGCTCTGATGGTCTCAGTCTAATGGCTGTAACATAATGGGACTGATGGCTCTGATGGTCTCAGTCTAATGGCTGTAACATAATGGGACTGATGGCTCTGATGGTCTCAGTCTAATGGCTGTAACATAATGGGACTGACTGTCCTGATGGTCTCAGTCTAATGGCTGTAACATAATGGGACTGATGGCTCTGATGGTCTCAGTCTAATGGCTGTAACATAATGGGACTGACTGTCCTGATGGTCTCAGTCTAATGGCTGTAACATAATGGGACTGATGGCCTGATGGTCTCAGTCTAATGGCTGTAACATAATGGGACTGACTGTCCTGATGGTCTCAGTCTAATGGCTGTAACATAATGGGACTGACTGTCCTGATGGTCTCAGTCTAATGGCTGTAACATAATGGGACTGATGGCTCTGATGGTCTCAGTCTAATGGCTGTAACATAATGGGACTGATGGCTCTGATGGTCTCAGTCTAATGGCTGTAACATAATGGGACTGACTGTCCTGATGGTCTCAGTCTAATGGCTGTAACATAATGGGACTGACTGTCCTGATGGTCTCAGTCTAATGGCTGTAACATAATGGGACTGATGGCTCTGATGGTCTCAGTCTAATGGCTGTAACATAATGGGACTGATGGCTCTGAATGGTCTCAGTCTAATGGCTGTAACATAATGGGACTGACTGTCCTGATGGTCTCAGTCTAATGGCTGTAACATAATGGGACTGACTGTCCTGATGGTCTCAGTCTAATGGCTGTAACATAATGGGACTGATGGCTCTGATGGTCTCAGTCTAATGGCTGTAACATAATGGGACTGATGGCTCTGATGGTCTCAGTCTAATGGCTGTAACATAATGGGACTGATGGCTCTGATGGTCTCAGTCTAATGGCTGTAACATAATGGGACTGATGGCTCTGATGGTCTCAGTCTAATGGCTGTAACATAATGGGACTGATGGCTCTGATGGTCTCAGTCTAATGGCTGTAACATAATGGGACTGACTGTCCTGATGGTCTCAGTCTAATGGCTGTAACATAATGGGACTGACTGTCCTGATGGTCTCAGTCTAATGGTTGTAACATAATGGGACTGACTGTCCTGATGGTCTCAGTCTAATGGCTGTAACATAATGAGACTGATGGCTCTGATGGTCTCAGTCTAATGGCTGTAACATAATGGGACTGATGGCCCTGATGGTCTCAGTCTAATGGCTGTAACATAATGGGACTGACTGTCCTGACGGTCTCAGTCTAATGGCTGTAACATAATGGGACTGATGGCTCTGATGGTCTCAGTCTAATGGCTGTAACATAATGGGACTGACTGTCCTGATGGTCTCAGTCTAATGGCTGTAACATAATGGGACTGACTGTCCTGATGGTCTCAGTCTAATGGCTGTAACATAATGGGACTGATGGCTCTGATGGTCTCAGTCTAATGGCTGTAACATAATGGGACTGACTGTCCTGATGGTCTCAGTCTAATGGCTGTAACATAATGGGACTGACTGTCCTGATGGTCTCAGTCTAATGGCTGTAACATGATGGGACTGACTGTCCTGATGGTCTCAGTCTAATGGCTTTAACATAATGGGACTGATGGCTCTGATGGTCTCAGTCTAATGGCTTTAACATAATGGGACTGACTGTCCTGATGGTCTCAGTCTAATGGCTGTAACATAATGGGACTGACTGCCCTGATGTGTCTCAGTACCCTCCAGAGACCTGGCTTTAACATAATGGGACTGACTGCCCTGTGTGTCTCCTGTACCCTCCAGAGACCTATGGCTTTAACATAATGGGACTGACTGGCCCTGTGTGTCTCCATACAGAAGGACACAGGACAAGTGTTGTACAGAAGGACACAGGACAAGTGTTGTACAGAAGGACACAGGACAAGTGTTGTACAGAAGGACACAGGACAAGTGTTGTACAGAAGGACACAGGACAAGTGTTGTACAGAAGGACACATGACAGGTGTAGTCAAGACGACAGAGCTGCAGTAGACCCAGACTCTGTAGTCAAGACGACAGAGCTGCAGTAGACCAGACTCTGTAGTCAAGACGACAGAGCTGCAGTAGATCCAGACTCTGTAGTCAAGACGACAGAGCTGCAGTAGACCCAGACTCTGTAGTCAAGACGACAGAGCTGCAGTAGATCCAGACTCTGTAGTCAAGACGACAGAGCTGCAGTAGACCCAGACTCTGTAGTCAAGACGACAGAGCTGCAGTAGATCCAGACTCTGTAGTCAAGACGACAGAGCTGCAGTAGACCAGACTCTGTAGTCAAGACGACAGAGCTGCAGTAGACCAGACTCTGTAGTCAAGACGACAGAGCTGCAGTAGACCAGACTCTGTAGTCAAGACGACAGAGCTGCAGTAGACCAGACTCTGTAGTCAAGACGACAGAGCTGCAGTAGACCAGACTCTGTAGTCAAGACGACAGAGCTGCAGTAGACCAGACTCTGTAGTCAAGACGACAGAGCTGCAGTAGACCAGACTCTGTAGTCAAGACGACAGAGCTGCAGTAGACCAGACTCTGTAGTCAAGACGACAGAGCTGCAGTAGACCAGACTCTGTAGTCAAGACGACAGAGCTGCAGTAGACCCAGACTCTGTTGTCAGGATGACAGAGATGCAGTAGATCCAGACTCTGTAGTCAAGACGACAGAGCTGCAGTAGACCAGACTCTGTAGTCAAGACGACAGAGCTGCAGTAGACCAGACTCTGTAGTCAAGACGACAGAGCTGCAGTAGACCAGACTCTGTAGTCAAGACGACAGAGCTGCAGTAGACCAGACTCTGTAGTCAAGACGACAGAGCTGCAGTAGACCAGACTCTGTAGTCAAGACGACAGAGCTGCAGTAGACCAGACTCTGTAGTCAAGACGACAGAGCTGCAGTAGACCAGACTCTGTAGTCAAGACGACAGAGCTGCAGTAGACCAGACTCTGTAGTCAAGACGACAGAGCTGCAGTAGACCAGACTCTGTTGTCAGGACGACAGAGCTGCAGTAGACCCGGACTCTGTAGTCAGGACGACAGAGCTGCAGTAGACCCAGACTCTGTTGTCAGGACGACAGAGCTGCAGTAGACCAGACTGTAGTCAAGACGACAGAGCTGCAGTAGACCAGACTCTGTTGTCAGGACGACAGAGCTGCAGTAGACCAGACTCTGTTGTCAGGACGACAGAGCTGCAGTAGACCCAGACTCTGTAGTCAAGACGACAGAGATGCAGTAGACCCAGACTCTAGTCAAGACGACAGAGATGCAGTAGATCCAGACTCTGTAGTCAAGACGACAGAGATGGAGTAGATCCAGACTCTGTAGTCAAGACGACAGAGCTGCGGTAAACCAGACTCTGTAGTCAAGACGACAGAGCTGCAGTAGACCAGACTCTGTAGTCAAGACGACAGAGCTGCAGTAGACCAGACTCTGTGTGTGTGTGTGTGTGTGTGTGTGTGTGTGTGTGTGTGTGTGTGTGTGTGTGTGTGTGTGTGTGTGTGTGTGTGTGTGTGTGTGTGTGTGTGTGTGTGTGTGTGTGTGTGTGTGTGTGTGTGTGTGTGGGAATGGGATGGTAACTTGCTGTCCGTTCGTCTCAGGCGTCCAACGGTCGACCATAAATATGAGTGTGGTTCTCCTCTGCTCTCTCCCTGACCACATGATAATAGGCTGGGTGGCAGAATACAGGCTGAGCTCACACACACACAGAGAGAGGGGAGAGGAGAGGAGAGGAGAGGAGAGGAGAGGAGAGGAGAGGAGAGGAGGGGAGGAGAGGAGAGGACTTTAAACTTCCTAATTAGTGAGAATATTAATATTGTCATTGTGGTTGCAGCTGTGTTTTACCTCATCATGCCGTGGTGCTTTCTGTTCCGCCCTGATCTGGTCATCTGGGCTGTAGTTGATGCACCATGGTAGAAGAGGAGTCTTCTGGCCAGTTGGGATGAGGCTCTCTCTGTTTTAATAGGATGATGATAGCCACAGTTAGTCAGTTCACTGCTGCTCTGAGAGATGAGGTCTACCTGGGAGTTCCCCAGCCTAGTGCTGCTCTGAGAGAGGAGGTCTACCTGGGAGTTCCCCAGCCTAGTGCTGCTCTGAGAGAGGAGGCCTACCTGGGAGTTCCCAGCCTAGTGCTGCTCTGAGAGAGGAGGTCTACCTGGGAGTTCCCCAGCCTAGTGCTGCTCTGAGAGAGAGGCCTACCTGGGGTTCCCCAGCCCAGTGCTGCTCTGAGAGAGATGAGGTCTACCTGGGAGTTCCCCAGCCCAGTGCTGCTCTGAGAGAGGAGGCCTACCTGGGGTTCCCCAGCCCAGTGCTGCTCTGAGAGAGGAGGTCTACCTGGGAGTTCCCCAGCCTAGTGCTGCTCTGAGAGAGGAGGCCTACCTGGGGTTCCCCAGCCTAGTGCTGCTCTGAGAGAGAGGCCTACCTGGGGTTCCCCAGCCTAGTGCTGCTCTGAGAGAGAGAGGCCTACCTGGGGTTCCCCAGCCTAGTGCTGCTCTGAGAGAGGTCTACCTGGGGTTCCCCAGCCTAGTGCTGCTCTGAGAGAGGAGGCCTGCCTGGGGGTTCCCCAGTCTAGTGCTGCTCTGAGAGAGGAGGCCTGCCTGGGAGTTCCCCAGCCTAGTGCTGCTCTGAGAGAGAGGAGGCCTACCTGGGGGTTCCCCAGCCTAGTGCTGCTCTGAGAGAGACGAGGCCTACCTGGGGTTCCCCAGCCTAGTGCTGCTCTGAGAGAGATGAGGCCTGCCTGGGGGTTCCCCAGCCTAGTGCTGCTCTGAGAGAGGAGGTCTACCTGGGAGTTCCCCAGCCTTGTGCTGCTCTGAGAGAGGAGGCCTACCTGGGGGTTCCCCAGTCTAGTGCTGCTCTGAGAGAGGAGGTCTACCTGGGAGTTCCCCAGCCTAGTGCTGCTCTGAGAGAGATGAGGCCTGCCTGGGGAGTTCCCCAGCCTAGTGCTGCTCTGAGAGAGAGTGAGGCCTGCCTGGGAGTTCCCCAGCCTAGTGCTGCTCTGAGAGAGATGAGGCCTGCCTGGGAGTTCCCCAGCCTAGTGCTGCTCTGAGAGAGAGAGGTCTACCTGGGAGTTCCGCAGCCTAGTGCTGCTCTGAGAGAGAGAGGCCTGCCTGGGAGTTCCCCAGCCTAGTGCTGCTCTGAGAGAGAGGTTGGCCTGCCTGGGAGTTCCCCAGCCTAGTGCTGCTCTGAGAGAGAGAGGCCTGCCTGGGAGTTCCCCAGCCTAGTGCTGCTCTGAGAGAGATGAGGCCTGCCTGGGAGTTCCCCAGCCTAGTGCTGCTCTGAGAGAGGAGGCCTGCCTGGGAGTTCCCCAGCCTAGTGCTGCTCTGAGAGAGAGGAGGTCTACCTGGGAGTTCCCCAGCCTAGTGCTGCTCTGAGAGAGATGAGGCCTGCCTGGGAGTTCCCCAGCCTAGTGCTGCTCTGAGAGAGATGAGGCCTGCCTGGGAGTTCCCCAGCCTAGTGCTGCTCTGAGAGAGATGAGGCCTGCCTGGGAGTTCCCCAGCCTAGTGCTGCTCTGAGAGAGATGAGGCCTGCCTGGGAGTTCCCCAGCCTAGTGCTGCTCTGAGAGAGATGAGGCCTGCCTGGGAGTTCCCCAGCCTAGTGCTGCTCTGAGAGAGATGAGGCCTGCCTGGGAGTTCCCCAGCCTAGTGCTGCTCTGAGAGAGATGAGGCCTGCCTGGGAGTTCCCCAGCCTAGTGCTGCTCTGAGAGAGAGGAGGCCTGCCTGGGAGTTCCCCAGCCTAGTGCTGCTCTGAGAGAGATGAGGCCTGCCTGGGAGTTCCCCAGCCTAGTGCTGCTCTGAGAGAGAGGAGGTCTACCTGGGAGTTCCCCAGCCTAGTGCTGCTTTGAGAGAGAGGAGGCCTGCCTGGGAGTTCCCCAGCCTAGTGCTGCTCTGAGAGAGAGGAGGCCTGCCTGGGAGTTCCCCAGCCTAGTGCTGCTCTGAGAGAGAGAGGCCTGCCTGGATCATGTCAGCACAGCGCAGACAGAATGAAAACAAGACAGAGGTTTTGGTTATTGTAAACAGCGGGAGCAAAACAAGTGATGGAACAACAGAGCAGTTAGTTCCGTGTTCTCTGGGTTCCCCGGCAGGCAGCAGTTTAAAGGCCCGTTAAAGAGTTGGTTCTCTGGGTTCCCCGGCAGGCAGCAGTTTAAAGGCCCGTTAAAGAGTTGGTTCTCTGGGTTCCCCGGCAGGCAGCAGTTTAAAGGCCCGTTAAAGAGTTGGTTCTCTGGGTTCCCGGCAGGTAGCAGTTTAAAGGCCCGTTAAAGAGTTGGTTCTCTGGGTTCCCCGGCAGGCAGCAGTTTAAAGGCCCGTTAAAGAGTTGGTTCTCTGGGTTCCCCGGCAGGCAGCAGTTTAAAGGCCCGTTAAAGAGTTGGTTCTCTGGGTTCCCCGGCAGGCAGCAGTTTAAAGGCCCGTTAAAGAGTTGGTTCTCTGGGTTCCCCGGCAGGCAGCAGTTTAAAGGCCCGTTAAAGAGTTGGTTCTCTGGGTTCCCCGGCAGGCAGCAGTTTAAAGGCCCGTTAAAGAGTTGGTTCTCTGGGTTCCCCGGCAGGCAGCAGTTTAAAGGCCCGTTAAAGAGTTGGTTCTCCGGCAGGCAGCAGTTTAAAGGCCCGTTAAAGAGTTGGTTCTCTGGGTTCCCCGGCAGGCAGCAGTTTAAAGGCCCGTTAAAGAGTTGGTTCTCTGGGTTCCCCGGCAGGCAGCAGTTTAAAGGCCCGTTAAAGAGTTGGTTCTCTGGGTTCCCGGCAGGCAGCAGTTTAAAGGCCCGTTAAAGAGTTGGTTCTCTGGGTTCCCCGGCAGGCAGCAGTTTAAAGGCCCCAGCCGTTAAAGAGTTGGTTCTCTGGGTTCCCCCGGCAGGCAGCAGTTTAAAGGCCCGTTAAAGAGTTGGTTCTCTGGGTTCCCGGCAGGCAGCAGTTTAAAGGCCCGTTAAAGAGTTGGTTCTCTGGGTTCCCCGGCAGGCAGCAGTTTAAAGGCCCGTTAAAGAGTTGGTTCTCTGGGTTCCCCGGCAGGCAGCAGTTTAAAGGCCCGTTAAAGAGTTGGTTCTCCGGCAGGCAGCAGTTTAAAGGCCCGTTAAAGAGTTGGTTCTCTGGGTTCTCCGGCAGGCAGCAGTTTAAAGGCCCGTTAAAGAGTTGGTTCTCTGGGTTCCCCGGCAGGCAGCAGTTTAAAGGCCCGTTAAAGAGTTGGTTCTCTGGGTTCCCCGGCAGGCAGCAGTTTAAAGGCCCGTTAAAGAGTTGGTTCTCTGGGTTCCCCGGCAGGCAGCAGTTTAAAGGCCCGTTAAAGAGTTGGTTCTCTGGGTTCCCCGGCAGGCAGCAGTTTAAAGGCCCGTTAAAGAGTTGGTTCTCTGGGTTCCCCGGCAGGCAGCAGTTTAAAGGCCCGTTAAAGAATTGGTTCTCTGGGTTCCCCGGCAGGCACGCAACAGTTTAAAGGCCCGTTAAAGAGTTGGTTCTCCGGCAGGCAGCAGTTTAAAGGCCCGTTAAAGAGTTGGTTCTCTGGGTTCCCCGGCAGGCAGCAGTTTAAAGGCCCGTTAAAGAGTTGGTTCTCTGGGTTCCCCGGCAGGCAGCAGTTTAAAGGCCCGTTAAAGAGTTGGTTCTCTGGGTTCCCCGGCAGGCAGCAGTTTAAAGGCCCGTTAAAGAGTTGGTTCTCTGGGTTCCCCGGCAGGCACGCAACAGTTTAAAGGCCCGTTAAAGAGTTGGTTCTCTGGGTTCCCCGGCAGGCAGCAGTTTAAAGGCCCGTTAAAGAGTTGGTTCTCTGGGTTCCCCGGCAGGCAGCAGTTTAAAGGCCCGTTAAAGAGTTGGTTCTCTGGGTTCCCCGGCAGGCAGCAGTTTAAAGGCCCGTTAAAGAGTTGGTTCTCTGGGTTCCCCCGGCAGGCAGCAGTTTAAAGGCCCGTTAAAGAGTTGGTTCTCTGGGTTCCCCGGCAGGCAGCAGTTTAAAGGCCCGTTAAAGAGTTGGTTCTCTGGGTTCCCGGCAGGCAGCAGTTTAAAGGCCCGTTAAAGAGTTGGTTCTCTGGGTTCCCGGCAGGCAGCAGTTTAAAGGCCCGTTAAAGAGTTGGTTCTCTGGGTTCCCCGGCAGGCAGCAGTTTAAAGGCCCGTTAAAGAGTTGGTTCTCTGGGTTCCCCGGCAGGCAGCAGTTTAAAGGCCCGTTAAAGAGTTGGTTCTCTGGGTTCCCGGCAGGCAGCAGTTTAAAGGCCCGTTAAAGAGTTGGTTCTCTGGGTTCCCCGGCAGGCAGCAGTTTAAAGGCCCGTTAAAGAGTTGGTTCTCTGGGTTCCCCGGCAGGCAGCAGTTTAAAGGCCCGTTAAAGAGTTGGTTCTCTGGGTTCCCGGCAGGCAGCAGTTTAAAGGCCCGTTAAAGAGTTGGTTCTCTGGGTTCCCCGGCAGGCAGCAGTTTAAAGGCCCGTTAAAGAGTTGGTTCTCTGGGTTCCCCGGCAGGCAGCAGTTTAAAGGCCCGTTAAAGAGTTGGTTCTCTGGGTTCCCGGCAGGCAGCAGTTTAAAGGCCCGTTAAAGAGTTGGTTCTCTGGGTTCCCCGGCAGGCAGCAGTTTAAAGGCCCGTTAAAGAGTTGGTTCTCTGGGTTCCCCGGCAGGCAGCAGTTTAAAGGCCCGTTAAAGAGTTGGTTCTCTGGGTTCCCCGGCAGGCAGCAGTTTAAAGGCCCGTTAAAGAGTTGGTTCTCTGGGTTCCCCGGCAGGCAGCAGTTTAAAGGGCCATTTATTATTATTATTATTATTATTTATTTTTTAATCTTTATTTAACCTTTATTTATCCCGGCAAGATCAGTTAAGAACAAATTCTTATTTTCAATGACGGCCTAGGAACAGTGGGTTAACTGCCTGTTCAGGGGCAGAACGACAGATTTGTACCTTGTTCAGCTCGGGGTTTGAACTTGCAACCTTCCGGTTACTAGTCCAACGCTCTAACCACTAGGCTACCTTGCCAAGAGTTGATTCTCAGGACAGATTACTCATACACAGTACAGCATCCAAGTATTCTGTTGACTGACAGACCAGACCAGACCAGACCAGAGACGCACGTCCATAGTCAGAGATTGGCGGAGACCAAGGTTTATGGAGATTTATGAGTTCGTCGAGCTTGGATCCTAACCAAGGTCGTAGCCGAGGTCAATCCCTCTGTCACGACTGGAAGGAGATGGACTGAGCCGGAACTGTCCTGTGTTTGTCTGACCAAGTGTCTGTCCGGGTTCACACGTCTCACTGTAGGAACCAACGGCTAGCTCATCTGTTTGTCTGACCAAGTGTCTGTCATTTACTACTGTATGTCTCTCTGAAGTTGATCTGTTTTTTTTAGAGGTGTTTATTAAAGCTACAAGCTGCCAGCTCTACGTTACACAAACCCTTTACTACTGTATGTCTCTCTGAAGTTGATCTGTTTTTTTTAGAGGTGTTTATTAAAGCTACAAGCTGCCAGCTCTACACAAACCCTTACACAAACCCTTTACTACTGTATGTCTCTCTGAAGTTGATCTGTTTTTTTAGAGGTGTTTATTAAAGCTACAAGCTGCCAGCTCTACGTTACACAAACCCTTTACTACTGTATGTCTCTCTGAAGTTGATCTGTTTTTTTAGAGGTGTTTATTAAAGCTACAAGCTGCCAGCTCTACGTTACACAAACCCTTTACTACTGTATGTCTCTCTGAAGTTGATCTGTTTTTTTTAGAGGTGTTTATTAAAGCTACAAGCTGCCAGCTCTACGTTACACAAACCCTTTACTACTGTATGTCTCTCTGAAGTTGATCTTTTTTTTTTAGAGGTGTTTATTAAAGCTACAAGCTGCCAGCTCTACGTTACACAAACCCTTTACTACTGTATGTCTCTCTGAAGTTGATCTGTTTTTTAGAGGTGTTTATTAAAGCTACAAGCTGCCAGCTCTACGTTACACAAACCCTTTACTACTGTATGTCTCTCTGAAGTTGATCTGTTTTTTTAGAGGTGTTTATTAAAGCTACAAGGTGCCAGCTCTACGTTACACAAACCCTTTACTACTGTATGTCTCTCTGAAGTTGATCTGTTTTTTTAGACGTGTTTAAAGCTACAAGCTGCCAGCTCTACGTTACACAAACCCTTTACTACTGTATGTCTCTCTGAAGTTGATCTGTTTTTTTAGAGGTGTTTATTAAAGCTACAAGCTGCCAGCTCTACGTTACACAAACCCTTTACTACTGTATGTCTCTCTGAAGTTGATCTGTTTTTTAGAGGTGTTTATTAAGGCTACAAGCTGCCAGCTCTACGTTACACAAACCCTTTACTACTGTATGTCTCTCTGAAGTTGATCTGTTTTTTTTTAGAGGTGTTTATTAAGGCTACAAGCTGCCAGCTCTACGTTACACAAACCCTTTACTACTGTATGTCTCTCTGAAGTTGATCTGTTTTTTTAGAGGTGTTTATTAAAGCTACAAGCTGCCAGCTCTACGTTACACAAACCCTTTACTACTGTATGTCTCTCTGAAGTTGATCTGTTTTTTTAGAGGTGTTTATTAAAGCTACAAGCTGCCAGCTCTACATTACACAAACCCTTTACTACTGTATGTCTCTCTGAAGTTGATCTGTTTTTTTAGAGGTGTTTAAAGCTACAAGCTGCCAGCTCTACGTTACACAAACCCTTTACTACTGTATGTCTCTCTGAAGTTGATCTGTTTTTTTTTTTTTTAGAGGTGTTTATTAAAGCTACAAGCTGCCAGCTCTACGTTACACAAACCCTTTACTACTGTATGTCTCTCTGAAGTTGATCAGTTTTTTTTTAGGTGTTTATTAAAGCTACAAGCTGCCAGCTCTACGTTACACAAACCCTTTACTACTGTATGTCTCTCTGAAGTTGATCTGTTTTTTTAGAGGTGTTTATTAAAGCTACAAGCTGCCAGCTCTACGTTACACAAACCCTTTACTACTGTATGTCTCTCTGTGCTCCTTGTAGACCCGGTCCAGTCAGTCTCAGTGCTGTTGGAGCTGCAGGATATCCTGTTAAGGACGGGTCTGAAGGATCGGAGCCGTCTGCTGCTGGGGCCTTTCTCCTGTAGCGCCGCCCTAGAGGCCAGGTGGTGTAGGCACAGCAGTTCTGAACCTGAGACTGGGACCCCTAAACTACTGCTGGACCTGAAGGGAGGCCTACTGCAGGTGAGAGGGAACACCCACAATCCTCTGGTTGGAGGCTCCCTGATTTCCTCCTCATTCCTTCCTGATTCCGGGAATTCTTCCAACCAGGTTTTCTGGGAAACTAACAGAATTTAGAGAAATGTATCAGTTTATTTACAACCCTGTGTGCCATTCCCACCCTAATTCAGTAACACAGAGTTAGTCCACCTTTCACCCTAATGACCTCTACTGGTTATTCATCACCCTAATGACCTCACCCTAATGACCTCTACTGGTTATTCATCACCCTAATGACCTCACCCTAATGACCTCACCCTAATGATCTCACCCTAATGACCTCACCCTAATGACCTCTACTGGTTATTCATCACCCTAATGACCTCACCCTAATGACCTCACCCTAATGACCTCACCCTAATGACCTCTACTGGTTATTCATCACCCTAATGACCTCTACTAATGACCTCTACTGGTTATTCATCACCCTAATGACCTCTACTCGTTAGTCATCACCCTAATGACCTCATCTAATGACCTCACCCTAATGACCTCTACTGGTTGTTCATCACCCTAATGACCTCTACTAATGACCTCTACTGGTTATTCATCACCCTAATGACCTCACCCTAATGACCTCTACTGGTCATTCATCACCCTAATGATCTCACCCTAATGACCTCACCCTAATGACCTCTACTGGTCATTCATCACCCTAATGATCTCACCCTAATGACATCTACTAATGACCTCTATTGGTTATTCATCACCCTAATGACCTCACCCTAATGACCTCTACTGGTTATTCATCACCCTAATGACCTCATCCTAATGACCTCTACTAATGACCTCTACTGGTTATTCATCACCCTAATGACCTCACCCTAATGACCTCACCCTAATGACCTCTACTGGTCATTCATCACCCTAATGATCTCACCCTAATGACATCTACTAATGACCTCTATTGGTTATTCATCACCCTAATGACCTCACCCTAATGACCTCTACTGGTTATTCATCACCCTAATGACCTCATCCTAATGACCTCTACTAATGACCTCTACTGGTCATTCATCACCCTAATGACCTCACCCTAATGACCTCACCCTAATGACCTCTACTGGTTATTCATCACCCTAATAACCTCACCCTAATGACCTCTACTGGTTATTCATCACCCTAATGACCTCATCCTAATGACCTCTACTAATGACCTCTACTGGTTATTCATCACCCTAATGACCTCACCCTAAGGACCTCTACTGGTCATTCATCACCCTAATGACCTCACCCTAATGACCTCTACTGTCATTCATCACCCTAATGATCTCTACTAATGACCTCACCCTAATGACCTCTCCTGGTTATTCATCACTCTAATGACCTCACCCTAATGACCTCACCCTAATGACCTCACCCTAATGACCTCACCCTAATGACCTCTACTGGTTATTCATCACCCTAATGACCTCACCCTAATGACCTCACACTAATGACCTCACACTAATGACCTCTACTGGTTATTCATCACCCTAATGACCTCACCCTAATGACCTCACACTAATGACCTCTACTGGTTATTCATCACTCTAATGACCTCACCCTAATGACCTCTACTGGTCATTCATCACTCTAATGACCTCTACTAATGACCTCTACTCGTTATTCATCACTCTAATGACCTCACCCTAATGACCTCTACTGGTTATTCATCACCCTAATGACCTCACCCTAATGACCTCTACTGGTTATTCATCACCCTAATGACCTCTACTAATGACCTCTACTGGTTATTTATCACTTTCATGACTGTTAGGGATCGACTGGTACTTCTACTGTTAGGATCGACTGGTACTTCTACTGTTAGGGTACAGACTGGTACTTCTACTGTTAGGGTGAAGACTGGTACTTCTACTGTTAGGGTGAAGACTGGTACTTCTACTGTTAGGGATCGACTGGTACTTCTACTGTTAGGATCGACTGGTACTTCTACTGTTAGGGTACAGACTGGTACTTCTACTGTTAGGGATCGACTGGTACTTCTACTGTTAGGGTACAGACTGGTACTTCTACTGTTAGGGATCGACTGGTACTTCTAGTGTTAGGATCGACTGGTACTTCTACTGTTAGGGTACAGACTGGTACTTCTACTGTTAGGGATCGACTGGTACTTCTACTGTTAGGATCGACTGGTACTTCTACTGTTAGGGTACAGACTGGTACTTCTACTGTTAAGGATCGACTGGTACTTCTACTGTTAGGGATCGACTGGTACTTCTACTGTTAGGGATCGACTGGTACTTCTACTGTTAGGATTGACTGGTACTAATACTGTTAGGGATCGACTGGTACTTCTACTGTTAGGGATCGACTGGTACTTCTACTGTTAGGGATCGACTGGTACTTCTACTGTTAGGGATCGACTGGTACTTCTACTGTTAGGGATCGACTGGTACTTCTACTGTTAGGGATCGACTGGTACTTCTACTGTTAGGGTACAGACTGGTACTTCTACTGTTAGGGATCGACTGGTACTTCTACTGTTAGGGATCGACTGGTACTTCTACTGTTAGGGTGAAGACTGGTACTTCTACTATTAGGGTGAAGACTGGTACTTCTACTATTAGGGTGAAGACTGGTACTTCTACTGTTAGGGATCGACTGGTACTTCTACTGTTAGGGATCGACTGGTACTTCTACTGTTAGGGTGAAGACTGGTACTTCTACTGTTAGGGTGAAGACTGGTACTTCTACTGTTAGGGTGAAGACTGGTACTTCTACTGTTAGGTATCGACTGGTACTTCTACTGTTAGGGATCGACTGGTACTTCTACTGTTAGGGTACAGACTGGTACTTCTACTGTTAGGGTGAAGACTGGTACTTCTACTGTTAGGGATCGACTGGTACTTCTACTGTTAGGGATCGACTGGTACTTCTACTGTTAGGGTGAAGACTGGTACTTCTACTGTTAGGGTGAAGACTGGTACTTCTACTGTTAGGGATCGACTGGTACTTCTACTGTTAGGGATCGACTGGTACTTCTACTGTTAGGGTGAAGACTGGTACTTCTACTGTTAGGGTGAAGACTGGTACTTCTACTGTTAGGGTACAGACTGGTACTTCTGCTGTTAGGGTGAAGACTGGTACTTCTACTGTTAGGGATCGACTGGTACTTCTACTGTCAGGGTGCAGACTGGTACTTCTACTGTTAGGATCGACTGGTACTTCTACTGTTAGGGATCGACTGGTACTTCTCTGTTAGGGTACAGACTGGTACTTCTACTGTTAGTGTACTGCTGTAAGTTTTCCACATTACAACAGCGGGAAACTTCCTGACGTTTTGTCTAATGCACTTATTGCGAGCCATTAACAGAAAGGTCAGTCACAACTCAACACCTAATACATAATCATACACTTCCTTCTGCAAATACAGAGTGTTTGTGGTGTTTTAATGAAGTCTTGTACAAAAACCACCCAAATTCCTTCCGTTCCAGCTCCAAACTTTTCCTGTTTTTACATTTAGTCACCCTCCTCCACAGCAGAGTAGAGCCCAGTCTGGTTTTGTGTCTCAACTATTTTTTGACTCAGAGATTCCTGCCTTCCTGTCCAAACCCCATTCCCAACACAACCCCCCGCCCCATCCTTAACCCCAATCTCAACCCCAACCCCCAGCCCATTCCCAACCCCATCATTAACCCCCAACCCCATCCTTAACCCTCACCCCAACCCCTTCCCCGAACTCTACCCTCTCCTTAACCCCCAACCCCATCCCGAACTCTACCCTCTCCTTAACCCCTAACCCCATCCTTAACCCCCAACCCCATCCCGAACTCTACCCTCTCCTTAACCCCTAACCCCATCCTTAACCCCTAACCCCATCCTTAACTCCATCCTAACCCTCAGCCCCAACCCCATCCTTAATCTCCAAACCCATCCTTAACCCCCAACCTCATCCTCAGCCCCAACCCCATCCTTAACCCCCAACCTCATCCTCAACCCCCAACCCCATCCTCAACCCCAACCCCATCCTTAACCCCAAACCCCATCCTTAACCCCAAACCCCATCCTGAACTGACCCCATCCTTAACCCCCAACCCCATCCTCAACCCCCAACCCCATCCCTAACCCCCAACCCCATCCTTAACCCCCAACCCCATCCTTAATCACCAAACCCCGTCCTTAACCCCCAACCCCGTCCTTAACCCCCAACCCCGTCCCTTAATCCCCAACCCCATCCTTAATCCCCCAACCCCGTCCTTAACCCCCAACCCCGTCCTTAACCCCCAACCCCGTCCTTAACCCCCAACCCCATCCTTAACCCAACCCCATCCTTAACCCCCAAACCCCATCTCAACCCCCAAACCCATCCTTAACCCCCAACCCCATCCTTAACTCCCAACCCCATCCTTAACCCCCAGCCCCATCCTTAATCCCCAACCCAATCCTTAACCCACAACCCCATCCTCAACCCACAACCCCATCTTTAACCCCAACCTCATCCTCAAACCCCAACCCCATCCTTATTCCCAGCCCCAGCCCCATCCTTAACCCCCAACCCCATCCTCAACCCCCAACCCCATCCTTAATCCCCAAACCCATCCTTAACCCCCATCCTCAACCCCATCCTTAACCCTCACCTCAAACCCATCCTTAACTCTCACCCCCAACCCCATCCTCAACCCCAACCCCATCCTTAACCCTCACCCCAACAACTCAACACCTAATACATAATCATACATTTCCTTCTGCAAATACAGAGTGTTTGTGGTGTTTTAATGAAGTCTTGTACAAAAACCACCCAAATTCCTTCCGTTCCAGCTCCAAACTTGAGAAATACCCACATGTTCCTGTTTTTACGTTTAGTCACCCTCCTCCACAGCAGAGTAGAGCCCAGTCTGGTTCTGTGTCTCAACTGTTTTTTTGACTCAGAGATTCCTGCCTTCCTGTCCAAGCCCCAGCCCAACCCCCGCCCCATACTTAACCCCCAATCTCAACCCCAATCCCCAGCCCATCCCCAACCCCCAACCCCTTCCCGAACTTGACCCTCTCCTTAACCCCAACCCAATCCCCAACCCCATCCTTAACCCCCAACCCCTTTTTAACCCCATCCTTAACCCCCAGCCCCAACCCCATCCTTAACCCTTAGCCCCAACCCCATCCTTAAACCCCAAACCCATCCTTAACCCCCAACCCCATCCGTAACCCCATCCTTAACCCCCAACCCCTTCTTTAACCCCATCCTTAACCCCCAACCCAACCCTCTCCTTAACCCCCAACCCAATCCCCAACCCCATCCTTAACCCCCAACCCCTTCTTTAACCCCATCCTTAACCCCATCCTTAACCCCCAACCCAACCCTCTCCTTAACCCCCAACCCAATCCCCAACCCCATCCTTAACCCCCAACCCCTTCTTTAACCCCATCCTTAACCCCATTCTTAATCCCCAACCATCCTTAACTCCCAACCCCATCCTTAACCCCCAAACCCATCCTTAACCCCAACCCCATCCTTAACCCCCAAACCCATCCTTAACCCCATTCTTAACCCTAGCACCTAGCCCCAACCCCATCCTTAACCCCTAACCTCATCCTCCCCAAACCCATCCTTAACCCCCAACCCCAATCTTTACCCCAACCCCATCCTTATTCCCCAACCCCATCCTTAACCCCCAAACCCATCCATAACCCCCAACCCCATCCTTAACCCCCAACCCCATCCTTAACCCCCCCTTCCCCCCATCCTTAACCCCAACCATCCTTAACCCCAACCCCATCCTTAACCCCATCCTTAACCCCAAACCCCATCCTTAACCCCCAACCCCATCCTTAACCCCTAACCTCATCCTTAACCCCCAAACCCATCCTTAACCCCCAACCCCATCTTTACCCCAACCCCATCCTTATTCCCCAACCCCATCCTTAACCCCAAACCCATCCATAACCCCCAACCCCATCCTTAACCCCCAACCCCATCCTTAACCCCCAACCCCATCCTTAACCCCCAACCCCATCCTTAACCCCAACCATCCTTAACCCCCAACCCCATCCTTAACCCCATCCTTAACCCCCAACCCCATCCTTAACCCCAACCCCATCCTTATTCCCCAACCCCATCCTTAACCCCCAACCCCATCCTTAACCCCCCAACCCCATCCTTAACCCCCAACCCCATCCTTAATCCCCAATCCCATCATTAACCCTCAACCCCATCCCCAACCCCATCCTTATTCCCAACCCCATCCTTAACCCCCAACCCCATCCTTAACCCCATCCCCATAATTAACTCCCAAACCCATCCTTAACCCCCAACCCCTTCCTTAACTCCACCTTAACCCCCAACCCCATCCTTAACCCCAACCCCATCCTTAACCCCAACCCCATCCTTAAACCCCAACCCCATCCTTAACCCCAACCCCATCCTTATTCCCCAACCCCATCCTTAACCCCCAAACCCATCCGTAACCCCCAACCCCATCCTTAACCCCCAACCCCATCCTTAACCCCCAACCCCATCCTTAACCCCATCCTTAACCCCCAAACCCATCCTTAACCCCATCCATAACCCCCAACCCCATCCTTAACCCCCAACCCCATCCTTAACCCCATCCTTAACCCCCAAACCCATCCTTAACCCCATCCTTAACCCCCAACCCCATCCTTAACCCCCAACCCCATCCTTAACCCCCAACCCCATCCTTATTCCCCAACCCCATCCTTAACCCCCAACCCCATCCTTATTCCCCAACCCCATCCTTAACCCCCAAACCCATCCTTAACCCCAACCCCATCCTTAACCCCATCCTAACCCCAAACCCATCCGTAACCCCCAACCCCATCCTTAACCCCAACCCCATCCTTAACCCCATCCTTAACCCCAAACCCATCCTTAACCCCATCCTTAACCCCAAACCCATCCTAACCCCATCCTTAACCCCAAACCCATCCTTAACCCCATCCTTAACCCCCAACCCCATCCTTAACCCCATCCTTAACCCCCAACCCCATCCTTAACCCCAAACCCATCCTTAACCCCATCCTTAACCCCCAACCCCATCCTTAACCCCAAACCCATCCTTAACCCCCAACCCCATCCTTAACCCCATCCTTAACCCCCAACCCCATCCTTAACCCCCAACCCCATCCTTAACCCCCAACCCCATCCTTAACCCCATCCTTAACCCCCAACCCCATCCTTAACCCCATCCTTAACCCCCAACCCCATCCTTAACCCCCAAACCCATCCTTAACCCCCAAACCCATCCTTAACCCCAAACCCATCCTTAACCCCCAACCCCATCCTTAACCCCATCCTTAACCCCCAACCCCATCCTTAACCCCCAACCCCATCCTTAACCCCATCCTTAACCCCCAACCCCATCCTTAACCCCATCCTTAACCCCAAACCCATCCTTAACCCCCAAACCCATCCTTAACCCCCAACCCCATCCTTAACCCCCAACCCCATCCTTAACCCCATCCTTAACCCCAAACCCATCCTTAACCCCATCCTTAACCCCCAACCCCATCCTTAACCCCCAAACCCATCCTTAACCCCCAACCCCATCCTTAACCCCCAAACCCATCCTTAACCCCCAACCCCATCCTTAACCCCATCCTTAACCCCCAAACCCATCCTTAACCCCATCCTTAACCCCCAAACCCATCCTTAACCCCATCCTTAACCCCATCCTTAACCCCATCCCTTAACCCCATCCTTAACCCCATCCTTAACCCCATCCTTAACCCCCAACCCCATCCCCCAACCCCATCCTAACCCCCAACCCCCTCCCCAAACCCATCCTAACCCCATCCTTAACCCCCAAACCCATCCTTAACCCCCAAACCCATCCTTAACCCCATCCTTAACCCCATCCTTAACCCCCAACCCCATCCTTAACCCCATCCTTAACCCCCAACCCCATCCTTAACCCCATCCTTAACCCCAAACCCATCCTTAACCCCATCCTTAACCCCAACCCCATCCTTAACCCCATCCTTAACCCCATCCTTGGTGTGTCCTTAACCCCATCCTTAACCCCCAAACCCATCCTTAACCCCAAACCCATCCTTAACCCCATCCTTAACCCCATCCTTAACCCCAACCCCATCCTTAACCCCATCCTTAACCCCCAAACCCATCCTTAACCCCATCCTTAACCCCCAAACCCATCCTTAACCCCATCCTTAACCCCAAACCCATCCTTAACCCCATCCTTAACCCCATCCTTAACCCCCAACCCCATCCTTAACCCCATCCTTAACCCCCAACCCCATCCTTAACCCCATCCTTAACCCCCAAACCCATCCTTAACCCCATCCTTAACCCCCAACCCCATCCTTAACCCCATCCTTAACCCCATCCTTAACCCCATCCTTAACCCCATCCTTAACCCCCAAACCCATCCTTAACCCCCAAACCCATCCTTAACCCCATCCTTAACCCCATCCTTAACCCCCAACCCCATCCTTAACCCCATCCTTAACCCCCAAACCCATCCTTAACCCCATCCTTAACCCCCAAACCCATCCTTAACCCCATCCTTAACCCCATCCTACCCTCTATAGTAGTACCCTGTCATGTAATATTCTCCTTGTGTGTGTTTAGGTGTTCTGGGGCCAGGAGCATGTAAACTGTCTGCGGCTGGTGTATGAACACCTGCAGGCCTACCTCCAGAGGAACCAGGGATCTGGGTCTGGGACTGGGTCTGGGGCTGGGACTGGGTCTGGGTCTGGGTCTGGGTCTGGGACTGGGACTGGGGCTGAAGAGGAAAAGCCCCCCTTTGCCACCCAGTCACCCCCCTCCCCTGAATCCCCCTCCCCCAGGACAGAACACAGCTCTGATGACCTCCGCACTGGGCTGTTCCAGTACATACAGAACTCAGGTACCCATCATACCTCACTACTACCTATCCACCTGTTACTCAGGTAATAACACACTGTTACTATCTATTAGATACAGGACTCAGGTAATAACACACTGTTACTATCTATTAGATACAGGACTCAGGTAATAACACACTGTTACTATCTATTAGATACAGGACTCAGGTAATAACACACTGTTACTATCTATTAGATACAGGACTCAGGTAATAACACACTGTTACTATCTATTAGATACAG
>NW_025745159.1:1178807-1193807 GCF_021184085.1 Oncorhynchus gorbuscha
TTATCATTTCTCAGGGCTCTAAAATTACCATGTGGCCACAAGGAGAGAGGGGGGTTATGGAGCTGGTCTGAACTCACTGTTTCACTCTGGGCAGGACCACTTTTATACCTAGAGGGAGATGAGGGTGGGACAGGTGAACGGGACACAGCTGGGATCCCTTTCTATTGGCCAGAATCGATGGATAAAGAGAAAGAGAGAGAGGGGGAGCGAGAGAGAGAGAGAACAGTAGAGAGAGAGAGAGAGAGAGAATGGTAGAAACATAGAGAGAGAGAGACAGAGAGACAGAGATAGAGAGAATGGTAGAAACATAGAGAGGGAGAGAGAGGGGGGAGCGAGAGAGAGAGAACAGTAGAAAGAGAGAGAGAGAGAGAGAACGGTAGAAACAGAGAGAGAGAGAGAGAGAGAGAGAGAGAGAGAGAGAGAGAGAGAGAGAGAGAGAGAGAGAGAGAGAGAGAGAGAGAGAGAGAGAGAGAGAGAGAGAGAGAGAGAGAGAGAGAGAGAGAGAGAGAGAGAGAGAGAGAGAGAGAGAGAGAAGAGAGAGAGAATGGTAGAAACAGAGAGAGAGAGAGAGAGAGAGAGAGAGAGAGAGGGAGAATGGTAGAAACAGAGAGAGAGGGGGGAGGATATTTCCTGCGTTGAACCAGGCCACTGCTCTCAGCCCCACTGTCCTCAGAGCAGATCATATGAACATTTGATCAAATCCAGATTTCCTGCATTTAAATAGTTGTGGTTTCACGACTGGTTCCAGGACCTCAGAGGGGAATTCAAACCCACTTCCATTAGTCAAAGACCAATTGTTGCCGTGCTGTTTTTACAGTAGGAGGGTTGGGTGGTGAGAGCGAGGGGGAGGGGAGGGGGGAGCACCTTGGGTATCCATCCAGTGGTTCCCACCTGCAGGGGGAGAGAGAAGAGGAGGAGGAGGGTGACTCCTTCTCACCTCCTCACCACTGTGTGGTCCTGTCCTGAATCAGAAGCAGGTGTCCTGTCATCTGCTTTCTGTCTCTCTCTCTCTCTCTCTCTCTCTCTCTCTCTCTCTCTCTCTCTCTCTCTCTCTCTCTCTCTCTCTCTCTCTCTCTCTCTCTCTCTCTCTCTCTCTCTCTCTCTCTCTCTCTCTCCTCTCTCTCCCTCTCTCCCTCCCCTCTCCCTCTCTCTCTCTCTCTCTCTCTCTCTCTCTCTCTCTCTCTCTCTCTCTCTCTCTCTCTCTCTCTCTCTCTCTCTCTCTCTCTCTCTCTCTCTCTCTCTCTCTCTCTCTCTCTCTCTCCTCCATCTCTCCCTCTCTTTCTCTCTCCCCCTCTCTCTCCCTCCCTCCCTCTCTTTCCTCTTCCATCCCTCTCTCCCTGTCTGTCTCTCTCCCCCTCTCTCTCCCTCTTCCCCCTCTCTCTCTTTTTCCTTCCATCCCTCTCTCCCTGTCTCTCTCCCTCCCCTTTCACTCTCTCCCTCCCTCTCCCCCCTCTCTCTCTTTTTCCTTCCATCCCTCTGTCCCTGTCTGTCTCTCTCCCTCCCCTCTCTCTCTCTCCCTCCCTCTCCCCCCTCTCTCTATTTTTCCTTCCATCCCTCTCTCCCTGTCTGTCTCTCTCCCTCCCTACTCTCTCTCTCTCTCTCTCTCTCTCTCTCTATGGGGTAGTCAGAGACTGAAAACATGGAGTAAACATGAGTGATGATTCCCAGAGACCTCAGGAGGTGAAGGAGAACAGGGTGATGATTCCTAGAGAGATTCCCAACTAAGCCCTGTGTTCCTCTGTGCCTCTGTTAACTCAGCCCTGTGTTCCTCTGTTAACTCAGCCCTCTGTTCCTCTGTTAACTCAGCCCTGTGTTCCTCTGTTCCTCTGTTAACTCAGCCCTGTGTTCCTCTGTGCCTCTGTTAACTCAGCCCTGTGTTCCTCTGTTAACTCAGCCCTGTGTTCCTCTGTGCCTCTGTTAACTCAGCCCTGTGTTCCTCTGTTAACTCAGCCCTGTGTTCCTCTGTTCCTCTGTTAACTCAGCCCTGTGTTCCTCTGTTAACTCAGCCCTGTGTTCCTCTGTTAACTCAGCCCTGTGTTCCTCTGTTAACTCAGCCCTGTGTTCCTCTGTTAACTCAGCCCTGTGTTCCTCTGTTAACTCAGCCCTGTGTTCCTCTGTTAACTCAGCCCTGTGTTCCTCTGTTCCTTGTTAACTCAGCCCTCTGTTCCTCTGTTCCTCTGTTAACTCAGCCCTGTGTTCCTCTGTTCCTCTGGTAACTAAGCCCTGTGTTCCTCTGTTCCTCTGTTAACTCAGCCCTGTGTTCCTCTGTTAACTCAGCCCTGTGTTCCTCTGTTCCTCTGTTAACTCAGCCCTGTGTTCCTCTGTTCCTCTGTTAACTCAGCCCTGTGTTCCTCTGGTAACTCAGCCCTGTGTTCCTCTGTTCCTCTGTTCCTCTGTTAACTCAGCCCTGTGTTCCTCTGTTCCTCTGTTAACTCAGCCCTGTGTTCCTCTGTTCCTCTGTTAACTAAGCCCTGTGTTCCTCTGTTCCTCTGTTAACTAAGCCCTGTGTTCCTCTGTTGAACCCCCCTAATTCACCTTGTCATTAGCAGAACGATGGACCTTTCAGGGTCGTAACTGGACTCGGTGTCGCGTGGTGACTTCAGACAGGCAGCAGAGAGAGAGAAGTGGTTTCGGACGGCCTACATAACTATTATGGTAGCGTGAGACGGGTCAGCACCAACCCAGCTGGGCGTCAGCCCCACCTAATGCAGTGAAACGACACGGTCCTGCCCATGTGGCGAATCAGATCACACATACCTGACCTCACTCAGCAAGACTTCCTCTGAGCAGTTTAACGTTTCACACGTCACTAATACGGTCTCTGAATCCTCCTCTATCCACACACACCTCGTCACCTAGAGGCAACCTATCCCCTATGTAGTGCACTACTTTGGCTTCTGGTAGCTCTGTGCAGTGTACTACGTAGGGAATAGGGTGTCGTAGGGCTCTGGTCTATCCCCTACGTAGGGAATAGGGTGTCATAGGGCTCTGGTCTATCCCCTATGTAGTGCACTACTTTGGCTTCTGGTAGCTCTGTGCACTGTACTACGTAGGGAATAGGGTGTCATAGGGCTCTGGTCTATCCCCTATGTAGTGCACTACTTTGGCTTCTGGTAGCTCTGTGCAGTGTACTACGTAGGGAATAGGGTGTCGTAGGGCTCTGGTCTATCTCCTATGTAGTGCACTACTTTGGCTTCTGGTAGCTCTGTGCAGTGTACTACGTAGGGAATAGGGTGTCATAGGGCTCTGGTCTATCTCCTGGTAGAGCATGGCGCTTGTAACGCCAGGGTAGTGGGTTCGATCCCTGGGACCACCCA
Organism: Oncorhynchus gorbuscha; assembly: GCF_021184085.1. Lineage (NCBI taxonomy): Eukaryota > Metazoa > Chordata > Actinopteri > Salmoniformes > Salmonidae > Oncorhynchus > Oncorhynchus gorbuscha. The sequence continues at coordinate 1,182,125 of NW_025745159.1, forward strand.
TACGTAGAATGTACGCACACATGGCTGTAAGTCGCTTTGGATAAAAGCGTCTGCTAAATGGCATATATTATTATATTTAGTGCACTACTTTGGCTTCTGGTAGCTCTGTGCAGTGTACTATGTAGAGAATAGGGTGTCGTAGGGCTCTGGTCTATCCCCTATGTAGGGAATAGGGTGTCATAGGGCTCTGGTCTATCCCCTATGTAGTGCACTACTTTGGCTTCTGGTAGCTCTGTGCAGTGTACTACGTAGGGAATAGGGTATCGTAGGGCTCTGGTCTATCCCCTATGTAGGGAATAGGGTGTCATAGGGCTCTGGTCTATCTCCTATGTAGTGCACTACTTTGGCTTCTGGTAGCTATGTGCAGTGTACTACGTAGGGAATAGGGTGTCGTTTGGGACAAAGGCGTAGTATTTCTAGAATGTGTAGGTCAGCGTGTTGGAGAACATCGTTCTAGAACGGTTAGGGCTGCGTGTCGGAGAACGACAGGTCATAAGGTCACAATGTAAAGGACATCAGGCTGAATCCCATCTGCTAGGGTTAGGTGAGGCGGTCTCTCTCCTCCCACCTCTCCTCCCCTCCCAGCTCCCCTCTCCTCCCACCTCTCCTCCCCTCCCACCTCCTCCCACCTCTCCTCCCCTCCCACCTCCTCCCACCTCTCCTCCCATCTCCTCTCCTCCCTTCCCAGCTCTCCTTCCGTCCCACCTCCCCTCCCCTCCCACCTCCTCCCACCTCTCCTCCCCTCCCACCTCTCCTCCCTCCCACCTCTCCTCCTCCCACCTCCTCTCCTCCAACCTCCTCCCAGCTCTCCTCTCCTCCCACCTCCTCTCCTCCCCTCCCAGCTCTCCTTCCGTCCCACCTCTCCTCCCTCCCACCTCCTCCCACCTCTCCTCCCCTCCCACCTCTCCTCCCCTCCCAGCTCCCCTCTCCTCCCACCTCTCCTCCCCTCCCAGCTCCCCTCTCCTCCCACCTCTCCTCCCCCCACCTCCTCCCACCTCTCCTCCCCTCCCACCTCCTCCCACCTCTCCTCTCCTCCCACCTCCTCTCCTCCCACCTCCTCCCAGCTCTCCTCTCCTCCCACCTCCTCCCCTCCCACCTCTCCTACCCTCCCACCTCCTCTCCTCCCACCTCCTCTCCTCCCAGCTCTCCTCCCCTCCCACCTCCTCTCACCTCTCCTCTCCTCCCACCTCCTCTTCTCCCAGCTCTCCTCTCCTCCCACCTCCTCCTCCCAGCTCTCCTCTCCTCCCACCTCCTCCCAGCTCTCCTCTCCTCCCACCTCCTCCTCCCAGCTCCTCTCCTCAGCAGGAAGCAGCTCGTCAGGTCAACGGCCATTAGTTCTGATTAAATAATAGAGGTCGTGAGATTTTAGTTGTCTGGGGGTTCTTGTTCTGCAGGTGCCGTGCAGCCTGGAGTATTGGGACGAGCTCCAGCACGCCTTCGTCCCCTACCGAGAGTTCAGCCTATCAGAGAGTAGCGCCTGCGAGCTGACCCTGCCCAGCCTGACGCTGACCAATGAGCAGAAGGATCTGGTGACCTCTGACCTGTGGAGGATCGTCCTCAACAACAACCCAGACGGAGGAGACGAACAGAGGTGAGGAGACAATTAACACGCTCTTCACACACCTGATTCTACGGTGTGTGTGTGTGTGTGTGTGTGTGTGTGTGTGTGTGTGTGTGTGTGTGTGTGTGTGTGTGTGTGTGTGTGTGTGTGTGTGTGTGTGTGTGTGTGTGTGTGTGTGTGTGTGTGTGTGTGTGTGTGTGTGTGTGTGTGTGTGTGTGTGTGTGTGTGTGTGTGTGTGGTTCAGTGCGCCAGTACAGTGCAGAACGATGAGCATCTCTGAGCACAAAAGCCCAAACGCCTCTGTGTGTTAGTCCACATCTGGGAGGGAAGGTTGAGAGGGAAGGCGGGTTGGGAGGGGAGGAAAGGTGGGAAGGGAGGGAAGGTTGGGAGGGAGGGAGGGAAGGTTGGGAGGGAGGGAGGGAAGGTGGGAAGGAAGGCGGGAGGGATGGAAGATGGGAGGGAAGGTTGGGAGGGAGGGAAGGTGGGAGGGAAGGCGGGAGGGAAGGTTGGGAGGGAGGGAAGGTGGGAGAGAAGGTGGGAGGGAGGGAAGGTGGGAGGGAGGGAAGGTGGGAGGGAGGGAGGGAAGGCGGGGGAGGGAGGGAAGGTGGGAGGGAAGGAAGGTGGGAGGGAGGGAGGGAGGGAAGACGGGAAGGAAGGTGGGAGGGAGGGAGAGAAGGCGGGAGGGAGGGAGGGAAGACGGGAAGGAAGGTGGGAGGGAGGGAGGGAAGGAGAGAAGGAAGGTGGGGGGCAGTGGACCTGGCCCAGGTTCAGATCAACCTATTGACATTTCCCAGCACACCAAGTGGCTGTCAGGGCCAAACACATCCCATCCAGCTGACCTTGAGGGGGAGGGAGAACAACAGAAAACAGCAACTCCGTGAAAAGCCAAATATACATGTGCATTTCATTACAGTCTCCAGTTTCCCTTACTGTCAATGTGTGTCCCAATTGACAGCTTATTCCCTGTATACTACGGACCCTGGTCAAAAGTAGTGCACTACGTAGGGAATAGTGAGCTATTTGGGTCCTCCAGTCCTCCTCCATGACACCTTGTTAATGTCCCTCCAGCCCAGTCCTCCTCCATGACACCTTGTTAATGTCCCTCCAGCCCAGTCCTCCTCCATGACACCTTGTTAATGTTCCTCCAGTCCTCCTCCATGACACCTTGTTAATGTCCCTCCAGCCCAGTCCTCCTCCATGACACCTTGTTAATGTCCCTCCAGCCCAGTCCTCCTCCATGACACCTTGTTAATGTCCCTCCAGCCCAGTCCTCCTCCATGACACCTTGTTAATGTCCCTCCAGCCCAGTCCTCCTCCATGACACCTTGTTAATGTCCCTCCAGCCCAGTCCTCCTCCATGACACCTTGTTAATGTCCCTCCAGCCCAGTCCTCCTCCATGACACCTTGTTAATGTCCCTCCAGCCCAGTCCTCCTCCATGACACCTTGTTAATGTCCCTCCAGCCCAGTCCTCCTCCATGACACCTTGTTAATGTCCCTCCAGCCCAGTCCTCCTCCATGACACCTTGTTAATGTCCCTCCATCCCAGTCCTCCTCCATGACACCTTGTTAATGTCCCTCCAGCCCAGTCCTCCTCCATGACACCTTGTTAATGTCCCTCCTGCCCAGTCCTCCTCCATGACACCTTGTTAATGTCCCTCCAGCCCAGTCCTCCTCCATGACACCTTGTTAATGTCCCTCCAGCCCAGTCCTCCTCCATGACACCTTGTTAATGTCCCTCCAGCCCAGTCCTCCTCCATGACACCTTGTTAATGTCCCTCCAGCCCAGTCCTCCTCCATGACACCTTGTTAATGTCCCTCCAGCTCACCCAAGGATAGTGGATAGTGTTCTAGAACAGGATAGTGTTCTAGAGTGTTCTAGAGAATAGTTCTGAGGTGAATACAGGACTGACTATAGTGAAATAGGTGCTGTTCTCCTCTCTCCCTCGGTCAGACCGGGAGGCAGAAGACATATAGTAACAACCTACTGGAAGTGTCTTTCTCCTCTCCCTCCCAGTGAGTCAGATTTATTAACTGTCAAACTTAATATTTCTTCATGTATCTCTTTACAGTTCTGACAGTGAGTCAGGTTCTCAGCAGGGTTCCTCGGGGTCCCAGCTTCTGCCCTGTGACCAGCTGGTGTCCCCCACGGCGCTGGCAGCTTGTACCCGTGTCGACTCCTGCTTCGCCCCCTGGTCCGTGCCCTCCCTGGGCGTGTCTCTCACCCTGGCACAGATACAGCTGCACCTCTACCACCACCTGGAGCAGCTGGGCACAGGTACTGTAGCACCGCCTGGAGCAGCTGGGTACAGGTACTGTAGCACCGCCTGGAGCAGCTGGGTACAGGTACTGTAGCACCGCCTGGAGCAGCTGGGTACAGGTACTGTAGCACCACCTGGGTACAGGTACTGTAGCACCGCCTGGAGCAGCTGGGTACAGGTACTGTAACACCGCCTGGAGCAGCTTGGTACAGGTACTGTAACACCGCCTGGAGCAGCTGGGTACAGGTACTGTAGCACCACCTGGAGCAGCTGGGTACAGGTACTGTAACACCGCCTGGAGCAGCTGGGTACAGGTACTGTAACACCGCCTGGAGCAGCTGGGTACAGGTACTGTAGCACCGCCTGGAGCAGCTGGTTACAGGTACTGTAGCACCGCCTGGAGCAGCTGGGTACAGGTACTGTAGCACCACCTGGAGCAGCTGGGTACAGGTACTGTAACACCACCTGGAGCAGCTGGGTACAGGTACTGTAACACCGCCTGGAGCAGCTGGGTACAGGTACTGTAGCACCACCTGGAGCAGCTGGGTACAGGTACTGTAACACCGCCTGGAGCAGCTGGGTACAGGTACTGTAGCACCGCCTGGAGCAGCTGGGTACAGGTACTGTAGCACCGCCTGGAGCAGCTGGGTACAGGTACTGTAGCACCGCCTGGAGCAGCTGGGTACAGGTACTGTAACACCGCCTGGAGCAGCTGGGTACAGGTACTGTAGCACCACCTGGAGCAGCTGGGTACAGGTACTGTAGCACCGCCTGGAGCAGCTGGGTACAGGTACTGTAGCACCGCCTGGAGCAGCTGGGTACAGGTACTGTAGCACCGCCTGGAGCAGCTGGGTTGTTGCTATTTTCTCGTGTTTACTGTCACTACTGTCACTTTAGTCGTATATTAGATTCACTCACATCTCCTCTGTCCGTCTGTCTCCAGCGCCGTCACGTCGACTCCGCCCCTTCCTGCCGGACAGGAAGTTGCCCCAGGAGCAAGAGTACCTGGTCATCGGGGCACAGGAGCCGCGGCTGTTCCTCCGCCAGTGGAGCGGCGGCGTCGGCGGTAACGTCAGCGCCGCCCGGCTCTGCCAGGAGATCCAGTTCTCCACCGAGCTGGACTGCAGATTGTTGGAGTACCGGAACTTGACTTGGCTCAGCCTGCTGCAGCCGTTCATACTGCAGGGTCAGGCTGCGGTCACACGCTGCTCCAACAACGTCCTCCTGGACGGGAACGTCTTCGTAGACCCGGTCTTCATCAACATCAGCCAGAACACCGTTCACAGTCTGGATACGGCCCTACGGGCCTGGCAACAGGTGAGACTACTGGTATATACTGAGTTAGTCTAATCCTAACGTTCATCACCATCAGCATTCAGACCTTTAGATAGTTGAGGTAAAGGACATGTAACCTTTAGGTTAGTAGATAGGTGAGGTAAAGGTCATGTAACCTTTAGGTTAGTAGATAGGTGAGGTAAAGGACATGTAACCTTTAGGTTAGTAGATAGGTGAGGTAAAGGACATGTAACCTTTAGGTTAGTAGATAGGTGAGGTAAAGGACATGTAACCTTTAGGTTAGTAGATAGGTGAGGTAAAGGACATGTAACCTTTAGGTTAGTAGATAGGTGAGGTAAAGGTCATGTAACCTTTAGGTTAGTAGATAGGTGAGGTAAAGGACATGTAACCTTTAGGTTAGTAGATAGGTGAGGTAAAGGACATGCCTGGTGTGGTTGATTCAGACCTTTAGGTTAGTAGATAGGTGAGGTAAAGGTCATGTAACCTTTAGGTTAGTAGATAGGTGAGGTAAAGGTCATGTAACCTTTAGGTTAGTAGATAGGTGAGGTAAAGGACATGTAACCTTTAGGTTAGTAGATAGGTGAGGTAAAGGTCATGTAACCTTTAGGTTAGTAGATAGGTGAGGTAAAGGACATGTAACCTTTAGGTTAGTAGATAGGTGAGGTAAAGGTCATGTAACCTTTAGGTTAGTAGATAGGTGAGGTAAAGGAAATGTAACCTTTAGGTTAGTAGATAGGTGAGGTAAAGGTCATGTAACCTTTAGGTTAGTAGATAGGTGAGGTAAAGGACATGTAACCTTTAGGTTAGTAGATAGGTGAGGTAATGGACCTGCCTGGTGTGGTTGATTCAGACCTTTAGGTTAGTAGTTGACTCACAGCGTGGGCAGCATTGACTCATCGTGGCGTAGGATGTGATTGGCCTGATCCCTCAGGATTAAATAATGATCTATAGCTCAGTGAGGCTGTTTCCTGTTTCATCTGATTACTTCCCTCATAAATAATGGCCTCTTATCAGCTCCAGTAGAGTAGTTCTGGACACTGAGCCGTGAGGGGGTCTGCCAAGTTGAGGACAGGGAGATTGTGTGTGTGTGTGTGTGTGTGTGTGTGTGTGTGTGTGTGTGTGTGTGTGTGTGTGTGTGTGTGTGTGTGTGTGTGTGTGTGTGCGTGTGCGTGTGCGTGCACGTGCGTGTGTGCGCGTGCGTGTGTGTGCGCTGTAGGTGGCCTCAGCTGTGACTAATCTGTGTCATACTGGACCTAGTGGCAGCAGCAGATCAATGTGAGTCAGGGGGAAAGAGAGAGAGAGAGGCAGCCAGAGGAGGAGGAGCATAGGAGAGTCTTGTAGGGGTGTGGAGGAAGAGGAGGAGTATAGGAGAGTCTTGTAGGGGTGTGGAGGAGGAGGAGGAGTATAGGAGAGTCTTGTAGGGGTGTGGAGGAAGAGGAGGGGGAGGATAGGAGAGTCTCGTTGGGGTGTGGAGGAAGAGGAGGAGGAGGAGGATAAGAGAGTCTCGTTGGGGTGTGGAGGAGGAGGAGGAGGATAGGAGAGTCTTGTAGGGGTGTGGAGGAAGAGGAGGGGGAGGAGAGGAGAGTCTTGTAGGGGTGTAGAGGAGGAGGATAGGAGAGTCTTGTAAGGGTGTGGAGGAGGAGGAGGATAGGAGAGTATTGTAGGGGTGTGGAGGAGGAGGAGGATAGGAGATTCTTGTAGGGGTGTGGAGGAGGAGGAGGAGGATAGGAGAGTATTGTAGGGGTGTGGAGGAAGAGGAGGAGGATAGGAGAGTCTCGTAGGGGTGTGGAGGAAGAGGAGGAGGAGGATAGGAGAGTCTTGTAGGAGTGTGGAGGAAGAGGAGGATGATAGGAGAGTCTTGTAGGGGTGTGGAGGAAGAGGAGGAGGAGGATAGGAGAGTATTGTTGGGGTGTGGAGGAAGAGGAGGATAGGAGAGTCTTGTAGGGGTGTGGAGGAAGAGGAGGATAGGAGAGTCTTGTAGGGGTGTGGAGGAAGAGGAGGATAAGAGAGTATTGTTAGGGTGTGGAGGAAGAGGAGGATAGGAGAGTCTTGTAGGGGTGTGGAGGAAGAGGAGGATAGGAGAGTCTTGTAGGGGTGTGGAGGAAGAGGAGGATAGGAGAGTATTGTTGGGGTGTGGAGGAAGAGGAGGATAGGAGAGTCTCGTAGGGGTGTGGAGGAAGAGGAGGATAGGAGAGTCTCGTAGGGGTGTGGAGGAAGAGGAGGATAGGATAGTCTTGTAGGGGTGTGGAGGAAGAGGAGGATAGGAGAGTCTCGTAGGGGTGTGGAGGAAGAGGAGGATAGGAGAGTCTCGTAGGGGTGTGGAGGAAGAGGAGGATAGGAGAGTCTCGTAGGGGTGTGGAGGAAGAGGAGGATAGGATAGTCTTGTAGGGGTGTGGAGGAAGAGGAGGATAGGAGAGTCTCGTAGGGGTGTGGAGGAAGAGGAGGATAGGAGAGTCTCGTAGGGGTGTGGAGGAAGAGGAGGATAGGAGAGTCTCGTAGGGGTGTGGAGGAAGAGGAGGATAGGAGAGTCTCGTAGGGGTGTGGAGGAAGAGGAGGATAGGAGAGTCTCGTAGGGGTGTGGAGGAAGAGGAGGATAGGAGAGTCTCGTAGGGGTGTGGAGGAAGGCTGAAGACCAAACCTGATACACCAGGAATTGTATTGAAGTATTTCACAGTGTGGGCAGCGTTGACCTTCAGATGGACGTGCTGCCAAGGACATTCCTGCCCTCTGTTTCCCTTTTGGTTTCAGAAAGTAAAGCTTGAATGGGGGTTCAACAGAGAGGTGTGGGTCTGGTAGATTCTACACAGCCAGGTGTGGGTCTGGTAGATTCCACACAGCCAGGTGTGGGTCTGGTAGATTCCACACAGCCAGGTGTGGGTCTGGTAGATTCCACACAGCCAGGTGTGGGTCTGGTAGATTCTACACAGCCAGGTGTGGGTCTGGTAGATTCCACACAGCCAGGTGTGGGTCTGGTAGATTCCACACAGCCAGGTGTGGGTCTGGTAGATTCCACACAGCCAGGTGTGGGTCTGGTAGATTCTACACAGCCAGGTGTGGGTCTGGTAGATTCCACACAGCCAGGTGTGGGTCTGGTAGATTCCACACAGCCAGCCAGGTGTGGGTCTGGTAGATTCTACACAGCCAGCCAGGTGTGGGTCTGGTAGATTCTACACAGCCAGCCAGGTGTGGGTCTGGTAGATTCTACACAGCCAGCCAGGTGTGGGTCTGGTAGATTCTACACAGCCAGCCAGGTGTGGGTCTGGTAGATTCTACACAGCCAGGTGTGGGTCTGGTAGATTCCACACAGCCAGGTGTGGGTCTGGTAGATTCCACACAGCCAGCCAGGTGTGGGTCTGGTAGATTCCACACAGCCAGGTGTGGGTCTGGTAGATTCTACACAGCCAGGTGTGGGTCTGGTAGATTCTACACAGCCAGCCAGGTGTGGGTCTGGTAGATTCTACACAGCCAGGTGTGGGTCTGGTAGATTCTACACAGCCAGCCAGGTGTGGGTCTGGTAGATTCTACACAGCCAGCCAGGTGTGGGTCTGGTAGATTCTACACAGCCAGGTGTAGGTCTGGTAGATTCCACACAGCCAGCCAGGTATGGGTCTGGTAGATTCTACACAGCCAGCCAGGTGTGGGTCTGGTAGATTCTACACAGCCAGCCAGGTATGGGTCTGGTAGATTCTACACAGCCAGCCAGGTGTGGGTCTGGTAGATTCTACACAGCCAGGTGTGGGTCTGGTAGATTCCACACAGCCAGGTGTGGGTCTGGTAGATTCTACACAGCCAGGTGTGGGTCTGGTAGATTCTACACAGCCAGGTGTGGGTCTGGTAGATTCCACACAGCCAGGTGTGGGTCTAGTAGATTCTACACAGCCAGGTGTGGGTCTGGTAGATTCCACACAGCCAGCCAGGTGTGGGTCTGGTAGATTCTACACAGCCAGGTGTGGGTCTGGTAGATTCCACACAGCCAGCCAGGTGTGGGTCTAGTAGATTCTACACAGCCAGGTGTGGGTCTGGTAGATTCCACACAGCCAGCCAGGTGTGGGTCTAGTAGATTCTACACAGCCAGGTGTGGGTCTGGTAGATTCCACACAGCCAGCCAGGTGTGGGTCTGGTAGATTCTACACAGCCAGCCAGGTGTGGGTCTGGTAGATTCCACACAGCCAGCCAGGTGTGGGTCTGGTAGATTCTACACAGCCAGCCAGGTGTGGGTCTGGTAGATTCTACACAGCCAGGTGTGGGTCTGGTAGATTCCACACAGCCAGCCAGGTGTGGGTCTGGTAGATTCTACACAGCCAGGTGTGGGTCTGGTAGATTCCACACAGCCAGCCAGGTATGGGTCTGGTAGATTCTACACAGCCAGCCAGGTGTGGGTCTGGTAGATTCCACACAGCCAGCCAGGTATGGGTCTGGTAGATTCTACACAGCCAGCCAGGTGTGGGTCTGGTAGATTCTACACAGCCAGCCAGGTGTGTGGAGACATCAGAGAGGTGTGGATCTGATTGAACCAGGCCCTGAGATCCTGATTGGACCAGGGGACAGGGGTTGGGAGGGAGATTTTAACCATCCTCAGCCCCAAACCCAGCTTTTGCCAGCCCCACAACCAGCCCCAGCCTCAAACCAACCTACCCCAGGCAGGCCTACCCCCCAGCCTCAAACCAACTTACCCCAGGCAGGCCTACCCCCCAGCCTCAAACCAACTTACCCCAGGCAGGCCTACCCCCCAGCCTCAAAACAACTTACCCCAGGCAGGCCTACCCCCCCAGCTCCAAACCTTCTCCCCCTCTCTCCCTATCCTCTCCCCTCTCTCCCTATCCTCTCCCCTCTCTCCCTATCCTCTCCCCCTCTCTCCCTATCCTCTCCTTATCCTCTCCCCCTCTCTCCCTATCCTCTCCCCCTCTCTCCCTATCCTCTCCCCCTCTCTCCCTATCCTCTCCTTATCCTCTCCCCCTCTCTCCCTATCCTCTCCCCTCTCTCCCTATCCTCTCCCCCTCTCTCCCTATCCTCTCCCCTCTCTCCCTGTCCTCCCCACCCCCACCCCCGGGGTAGAGAAGATAGATCCATCGCTAGTTAAAGACAGATCAGGTTTTTGTTCCCAGCAGATGTAGCAGGGATCTGATGTCCCCGTACAGGAAAAAGGGGCTTTGGGTTCCGTCGTCCTTCCTTCATCTATTTTCATTGTCTGTTTTTAATCATTGTCTTTACCGCCGACTTCTGCGTGGCAAGGATCCAATTCCACGTGATTAGAAGTTTCTCTCCCGTCTATAATTACCGTCTCCAGTTTGTCACGTCTAGCGTAGATCTGTGTGACATAGAGAGGCCCATATATGCCTACGTAACCAGGACTAATGTGTGTACAGGGAGCAGGAGGAGTAATGTGATATGTGGTCGGATTATAGAACTGGTGTCTGCTGGGACATCGGCGCTGACTGGGAGAGCTGTCACTTTTTAAAAACCCCAGTTTATAACAAGCAGGGTTTTTATTGACTATCAACATATCTCAGGAGGTAATATTTGTCCACATAAAGCCGTTTTTTTAGAGAGAGAGAGAGAGAGAGAGAGAGAGAGAGAGAGAGAGAGAGAGAGAGAGAGAGAAGAGGACGATGAGAGGATGAAGATGGCTGTATCGTGTAGCCTAATGAAGGAGTCTCTGTTAACCGATACCGATCTTTAAAAGAAGGCTTAGCACGGCATCTTAAAGATGTCTGGCAGTTTCGATATCAGCGCGTCGAAGTTGAAAGGTCAGCCTCAGATGGCGTTCCTCTATAAAGAGGGAATGGATTTGGGACTCGTGCCAGCTGCTGTCCCGTCCACCAGGTTTAATGAGGTAAAAACTTTCCCATCGGTTTCCAATAGCAACAGCAGTACAGTGTTTTTGGCTGTTAAACTCTGAGCTTTTTTTTACCACAGGCCTCCTTTAACAGTCACTCTGGGGTCACTCTGGGGGTCACTCTGGGGGTCACTCTGTCTCAATGTGACGTTGGGGTCTGCTGTGACCGTCACCATAGTAACTGGACATGCTATGTTCCTACACCGTCACCATAGTAACTGGACATGCTATGTTCCTACACCGTCACCATAGTAACTGGACATGCTATGTTCCTACACCGTCACCATAGTAACTGGACATGCTATGTTCCTACACCGTCACCATAGTAACTGGACATGCTATGTTCCTACACCGTCACCATAGTAACTGGACATGCTATGTTCCTACACCGTCACCATAGTAACTGGACATGCTATGTTCCTACACCGTCACCATAGTAACTGGACATGCTATGTTCCTACACCGTCACCATAGTATCTGGACATGCTATGTTCCTACACCGTCACCATAGTAACTGGACATGTTCCTACACCGTCACCATAGTAACTGGACATGTTCCTACACCGTCACCATAGTAACTGGACATGTAAATGGGTGTGCTTCACGCTGAGAAGTTTATCCTTGGTTCAACGCTCCTGGTTGTGTGGGAAACGGACCCTGACCTCTGACCTGACCCACTACTGCTGTTTACATGGTGCCTGTATTTAAACCCGACCTGACCTCTGACCTG
>NW_025745159.1:1201307-1203807 GCF_021184085.1 Oncorhynchus gorbuscha
TTAGATATCTATACTGTCATGGTAATCATTACCTCTGAGAGGATTAGATATCTATACTGTCATGGTAATCATTACCTCTGAGAGGATTAGATATCTATACTGTCATGGTAATCATTACCTCTGAGAGGATTAGATATCTATACTGTCATGGTAACCATTACCTCTGAGAGGAGAGAGGATTAGATATCTATACTGTCATGGTAATCATTACCTCTGAGAGGATTAGATATCTATACTGTCATGGTAATCATTACCTCTGATAGGAGAGAGGATTACATATCTATACTGTCATGGTAATCATTACCTCTGAGAGGAGAGAGGATTACATATCTATACTGTCATGGTAACCATTACCTCTGAGAGGATTAGATATCTATACTGTCATGGTAATCATTACCTCTGATAGGAGAGAGGATTAGATATCTATACTGTCATGGTAACCATTACCTCTGAGAGGATTAGATATCTATACTGTCATGGTAATCATTACCTCTGAGAGGATTAGATATCTATACTGTCATGGTAACCATTACCTCTGAGAGGATTAGATATCTATACTGTCATGGTAACCATTACCTCTGAGAGGAGAGAGGATTAGATATCTATACTGTCATGGTAACCATTACCTCTGAGAGGATTAGATATCTATACTGTCATGGTAATCATTACCTCTGAGAGGATTAGATATCTATACTGTCATGGTAACCATTACCTCTGAGAGGATTAGATATCTATACTGTCATGGTAATCATTACCTCTGAGAGGAGAGAGGATTAGATATCTATACTGTCATGGTAACCATTACCTCTGAGAGGATTAGATATCTATACTGTCATGGTAATCATTACCTCTGAGAGGATTAGATATCTATACTGTCATGGTAATCATTACCTCTGAGAGGAGAGAGGATTAGATATCTATACTGTCATGGTAATCATTACCTCTGAGAGGATTAGATATCTATACTGTCATGGTAATCATTACCTCTGAGAGGATTAGATATCTATACTGTCATGGTAACCATTACCTCTGAGAGGATTAGATATCTATACTGTTATGGTAATCATTACCTCTGAGAGGATTAGATATCTATACTGTCATGGTAATCATTACCTCTGAGAGGATTAGATATCTATACTGTCATGGTAACCATTACCTCTGAGAGGATTAGATATCTATACTGTTATGGTAATCATTACCTCTGAGAGGAGAGAGGATTACATATCTATACTGTCATGGTAACCATTACCTCTGAGAGGATTAGATATCTATACTGTCATGGTAACCATTACCTCTGAGAGGATTAGATATCTATACTGTCATGGTAATCATTACCTCTGAGAGGAGAGAGGATTAGATATCTATACTGTCATGGTAACCATTACCTCTGAGAGGATTAGATATCTATACTGTCATGGTAATCATTACCTCTGAGAGGAGAGAGGATTAGATATCTATACTGTCATGGTAACCATTACCTCTGAGAGGATTAGATATCTATACTGTCATGGTAATCATTACCTCTGAGAGGATTAGATATCTATACTGTCATGGTAATCATTACCTCTGAGAGGAGAGAGGATTAGATATCTATACTGTCATGGTAACCATTACCTCTGAGAGGATTAGATATCTATACTGTCATGGTAATCATTACCTCTGAGAGGATTAGATATCTATACTGTCATGGTAATCATTACCTCTGAGAGGATTAGATATCTATACTGTCATGGTAATCATTACCTCTGAGAGGATTAGATATCTATACTGTCATGGTAATCATTACCTCTGAGAGGATTAGATATCTATACTGTCATGGTAACCATTACCTCTGAGAGGATTAGATATCTATACTGTTATGGTAATCATTACCTCTGAGAGGATTAGATATCTATACTGTCATGGTAATCATTACCTCTGAGAGGATTAGATATCTATACTGTCATGGTAACCATTACCTCTGAGAGGATTAGATATCTATACTGTTATGGTAATCATTACCTCTGAGAGGATTAGATATCTATACTGTCATGGTAATCATTACCTCTGAGAGGAGAGAGGATTAGATATCTATACTGTCATGGTAACCATTACCTCTGAGAGGATTAGATATCTATACAGTCATGGTAACCATTACCTCTGAGAGGATTAGATATATATACTGTCATGGTAATCATTACCTCTGAGAGGAGAGAGGATTAGATATCTATACTGTCATGGTAATCATTACCTCTGAGAGGAGAGAGGATTAGATATCTATACTGTCATGGTATGTAGGGTAGTGAACCCAGTCTCTATCCCAGGAGGTATGTAGGGTAGTGAACCAGTCAGTCTCTATCCCAGGAGGTATGTAGGGTAGTGAACCAGTAAGTCTCTATCCCAGGAGGTATGTAGGGTAGTGAACCCATTCTCTATCCCAGGAGGTATGTAGGGTAGTGAACTCAGTCAGTCTCTATCCCAGGAGGTATGTAGGGTAGTGAACCAGTCAGTCTCTATCCCA
>NW_025745159.1:1208807-1211307 GCF_021184085.1 Oncorhynchus gorbuscha
CTCCTCCTCTATTCTCCTGGTTTCTCCTCCTCTATTCTCCTGGTTTCTCCTCCTCTATTCTTCTGGTTTCTCCTCTATTCCCCTGGTTTCTCCTCCTCTATTCTCCTGGTTTCTCCTGGTTTCTCCTCCTCTATTCCCCTGGTTTCTCCTCTATTCTCCTGGTTTCTCCTGGTTTCTCCTCTATTCTCCTGGTTTCTCCTGGTTTCTCCTCTATTCTCCTGGTTTCTCCTCCTCTATTCTCCTGGTTTCTCCTCCTCTATTCTCCTGGTTTCTCCTCCTCCATTCTCCTGGTTTCTCCTGGTTTCTCTCCTGGTTTCTCCTCCTCTATTCTCCTGGTTTCTCCTGGTTTCTCCTCCTCTATTCCCCTGGTTTCTCCTCCTCTATTCTCCTGGTTTCTCCTGGTTTCTCCTCCTCTATTCTCCTGGTTTCTCCTGGTTTCTCCTCCTCTATTCTCCTGGTTTCTCCTCCTCTATTCTCCTGGTTTCTCCTCTATTCTCCTGCTTTCTCCTCTATTCTCCTGCTTTCTCCTCCTCTATTCTCCTGGTTTCTCCTGGTTTCTCCTGTTTTCTCCTCCTCTATTCTCCTGGTTTCTCCTGCTCTATTCTCCTGTTTTCTCCTCCTCTATTCTCCTGGTTTCTCCTGGTTTCTCCTCCTCTACTCTCCTGGTTTCTCCTCCTCTATTCTCCTGGTTTCTCCTCCTCTATTCTCCTGGTTTCTCCTCCTCTATTCTCCTGGTTTCTCCTCCTCTATTCTCCTGGTTTCTCCTCCTCTATTCTCCGGGTTTCTCCTGGTTTCTCCTGGTTTCTCCTCCTCTATTCTCCTGGTTTCTCCTCTATTCTCCTGGTTTCTCCTCCTCTATTCCCCTGTTTTCTCCTCCTCTATTCTCCTGGTTTCTCCTCCTCTATTCTCCTGGTTTCTCCTCTATTCTCCTGGTTTCTCCTCCTCTATTCTCCTGGTTTCTCCTCTATTCTCCTGGTTTCTCCTCCTCTATTCTCCTGGTTTCTCCTCCTCCATTCTCCTGGTTTCTCCTCCTCTCTTCTCCTTGTTTCTCCTGTGTTTATAGTACTATATCCTGGTAATTCCTCCTGCTGTATAGTGTTTATAGTACTGTATCCTGGTAATTCCTCCTGCTGTATAGTGTTTATAGTACTATATCATGGTAATTCCTCCTGCTGTATAGTGTTTATAGTACTATATCCTGGTAATTCCTCCTGTTGTATAGTGTGTTTATAGTACTATATCCTGGTAATTCCTCCTGCTGTATAGTGTTTATATATACTATATCCTGGTAATTCCTCCTGCTGTATAGTGTTTATATATACTATATCCTGGTAATTCCTCCTGCTGTATAGTGTTTATATATACTATGTCCTGGTAATTCCTCCTGCTGTATAGTGTTTATATATACTATATCCTGGTAATTCCTCCTGCTGTATAGTGTTTATATATACTATGTCCTGGTAATTCCTCCTGCTGTATAGTGTTTATATATACTATATCCTGGTAATTCCTCCTGCTGTATAGTGTTTATAGTACTATATCCTGGTAATTCCTCCTGCTGTATAGTGTTTATAGTACTGTATCCTGGTAATTCTTCCTGCTGTATAGTGTGTTTATAGTACTGTTTCCTGGTAATTCCTCCTGTTGTATAGTGTTTATAGTACTATATCCTGGTAATTCCTCCTGTTGTATAGTGTGTTTATAGTACTGTATCCTGGTAATTCCTCCTGCTGTATAGTGTTTATATATACTATATCCTGGTAATTCCTCCTGCTGTATAGTGTTTATATATACTATATCCTGGTAATTCCTCCTGCTGTATAGTGTTTATATATACTATATCCTGGTAATTCCTCCTGCTGTATAGTGTTTATATATACTATATCCTGGCAATTCCTCCTGCTGTATAGTGTTTATATATACTATATCCTGGTAATTCCTCCTGCTGTATAGTGTTTATATATACTATATCCTGGTAATTCCTCCTGCTGTATAGTGTTTATATATACTATGTCCTGGTAATTCCTCCTGCTGTATAGTGTTTATATATACTATATCCTGGTAATTCCTCCTGCTGTATAGTGTTTATATATACTATGTCCTGGTAATTCCTCCTGCTGTATAGTGTTTATATATACTATATCCTGGTAATTCCTCCTGCTGTATAGTGTTTATAGTACTATATCCTGGTAATTCCTCCTGCTGTATAGTGTTTATAGTACTGTATCCTGGTAATTCTTCCTGCTGTATAGTGTGTTTATAGTACTGTTTCCTGGTAATTCCTCCTGTTGTATAGTGTTTATAGTACTATATCCTGGTAATTCCTCCTGTTGTATAGTGTGTTTATAGTACTGTATCCTGGTAATTCCTCCTGCTGTATAGTGTTTATATATACTATATCCTGGTAATTCCTCCTGCTGTATAGTGTTTATATATACTATATCCTGGTAATTCCTCCTGCTGTATAGTGTTTATATATACTATATCCTGGTAATTCCTC
>NW_025745159.1:1213807-1241307 GCF_021184085.1 Oncorhynchus gorbuscha
CCCCACCACCAGATAGATGAGAACAGATAGATAGATGCTGGCCCCACCATAGAGAGAACAGATAGATGCTGGCCCCACCATAGAGAGAACAGATAGATGCTGGCCCCACCATAGAGAGAACAGATGGATGCTGGCCACACCATAGAGAGAACAGATAGATGCTGGCCCCACCACCATAGAGAGAATAGATAGATTCTGTCCACACCATAGAGAGAACAGATAGATGCTGGCCCCACCATAGAGAGAATAGATAGATGCTGGCCCCACCATAGAGAGAACAGATAGATGCTGGCCCCACCACCATAGAGAGAACAGATAGATGCTGGCCCCACCACCATAGAGAGAACAGATAGATGCTGGCCCCACCACCATAGAGAGAACAGATAGATGCTGGCCCCACCATAGAGAGAACAGATAGATGCTGGCCCCACCATAGAGAGAACAGATAGATGCAGGCCCCACCATAGAGAGAACAGATAGATGCTGGCCCCACCATAGAGAGAACAGATAGATGCTGGCCCCACCATAGAGAGAACAGATAGATGCTGGCCCCACCATAGATAGAACAGATAGATGCTGGCCCCACCATAGAGAGAACAGATTGATGGATATATGGCTGCTGTAATGCTGGCATCAACAATGCTATGTAGGGGGGGTGACAGCCAATCAGACGTGTGGTCAGGGTGGGGGGCTGGGGGGGGTGACAGCCAGTCAGACGTGTGGGAGGGGGGCTGGGAGGGGGTGACAGCCAGTCAGACGTGTGGTCAGGGTGGGGGGCTGACAGCCAGTCAGACGTGTGGTCAGGGTGGGGGGCTGGGAGGGGGGTGACAGCCAGTCAGACGTGTGGTCAGGGTGGGTGGCTGGGGGGGGTGACAGCCAGTCAGACGTGTGGTCAGGGTGGGGGGCTGGGAGGGGGGGTGACAGCCAGTCAGACGTGTGGTCATGGTGGGGGGCTGGGAGGGGGGGGGTGACAGCCAGTCAGACGTGTGGTCAGGGTGGGGGGCTGGGAGGGGGGGGTGACAGCCAGTCAGACGTGTGGTCAGGGTGGGGGGCTGGGAGGGGGGTGACAGCCAGTCAGACGTGTGGTCAGGCTGGGAGGCTGGGAGGAGGGGGTGATAGTGGTGTCTCTCTCTCTCTCTGTCTCTCTGCATTTCACCTAGGGTTGCATGGCGGCCATTACAGAGGGCCCTGACTCACATCCCACTGTGGTTTGTCTCCCCACCACTCAGTGTGTGTGTGTGTGTGTGTGTGTGTGTGTGTGTGTGTGTGTGTGTGTGTGTGTGTGTGTGTGTGTGTGTGTGTGTGTGTGTGTGTGTGTGTGTGTGTGTGTGTGTGTGTGTGTGCACCACCACTCAGACTGTGTGTGTGTGTGTGTGTGTGTGTGTGTGTGTGTGTGTGTGTGTGTGTGTGTGTGTGTGTGTGTTGTGTGTGTGTGTGTGTGTGTGTGTGTGTGTGTGTGTGTGTGTGTATTTTTGCTGGCTCCCGTTGTCCACACTTGCGGCCCTCTGGCTTGGATGCCATGGTAACGCAGGAGAACTATGGGACAATGCTGGTCCTGTCTCTATTGTTCTCCTGCAGACCCACAACACATCCCCTCAATGAGGCCTGTCTGGAGTCTGGACCTCCTTCCTCCCGCTCCAAAACAATGCATTACACTTTTAAATGAGGCCGTTGATGTCGCGTTGACTTGTTTTGTAGAGACTGAGACCGAGTTCACTACCTTACATACCTCCTGGGTTCACTACCTTACATACCTCCTGGGATAGAGACCTGACTGGTTCACTACCCCTCCTGGGATCATACCTCCTGGGATAGAGACTGACTGGTTCACTACCCTACATACCTCCTGGGATAGAGACTGACTGGTTCACTACCCTACATACCTCCTGGGATAGAGACTGACTGGTTCACTACCCTACATACCTCCTGGGATAGAGACTGACTGGTTCACTACCCTACATACCTCCTGGGATAGAGACTGACTGGTTCACTACCCTACATACCTCCTGGGATAGAGACTGACTGGTTCACTACCTTACATACCTCCTGACTGGGATAGAGACTGACTGGTTCACTACCCTACATACCTCCTGGGATAGAGACTGACTGGTTCACTACCCTACATACCTCCTGGGATAGAGACTGACTGGTTCACTACCCTACATACCTCCTGGGATAGAGACTGACTGGTCCACTACCCTACATACCTCCTGGGATAGAGACTGACTGGTTCACTACCCTACATACCTCCTGGGATAGAGACTGACTGGTTCACTACCCTACATACCTCCTGGGATAGAGACTGACTGGTTCACTACCCTACATACCTCCTGGGATAGAGACTGACTGGTTCACTACCCTACATACCTCCTGGGATAGAGACTGACTGGTTCACTACCCTACATACCTGGGATAGAGACTGACTGGGATAGAGACTGACTGGTTCACTACCCTACATACCTCCTGGCTTCACTACCCTACATACCTCCTGGGATAGAGACTGACTGGTCCACTACCCTACATACCTCCTGGGATAGAGACTGACTGGTTCACTACCCTACATACCTCCTGGGATAGAGACTGACTGGTTCACTACCCTACATACCTCCTGGGATAGAGACTGACTGGTTCACTACCCTACATACCTCCTGGGATAGAGACTGACTGGTTCACTACCCTACATACCTCCTGGCTTCACTACCCTACATACCTCCTGGGATAGAGACTGACTGGTCCACTACCCTACATACCTCCTGGGATAGAGACTGACTGGTTCACTACCCTACATACCTCCTGGGATAGAGACTGACTGGTTCACTACCCTACATACCTCCTGGGATAGAGACTGACTGGTTCACTACCCTACATACCTCCTGGGATAGAGACTGACTGGTTCACTACCCTACATACCTCCTGGCTTCACTACCCTACATACCTCCTGGGATAGAGACTGACTGGTTCACTACCCTACATACCTCCTGGGATAGAGACTGACTGGTTCACTACACTACTACATACCTCCTGGGATAGAGACTGACTGGTTCACTACCCTACATACCTCCTGGGATAGAGACTGACTGGTTCACTACCCTACATACCTCCTGGGATAGAGACTGCCTGGTCCACTACCCTACATACCTCCTGGGATAGAGACTGGGTTCACTACCCTACATACCTCCTGGGATAGAGACTGACTGGTTCACTACCCTACATACCTCCTGGGATTCACTGGTTCACCCTACATACCTCCTGGGATAGAGACTGACTGGTTCACTACCCTACATACCTCCTGGGATAGAGACTGACTGGTTCACTACCCTACATACCTCCTGGGATAGAGACTGACTGGTTCACTACCCTACATACCTCCTGGGATAGAGACTGACTGGTTCACTACCCTACATACCTCCTGGGATAGAGACTTCACTACCCTACATACCTCCTGGGATAGAGACTGACTGGTCCACTACCCTACATACCTCCTGGGATAGAGACTGACTGGTTCACTACCCTACATACCTCCTGGGATAGAGACTGACTGGTTCACTACCCTACATACCTCCTGGGATAGAGACTGACTGGTTCACTACCCTACATACCTCCTGGGATAGAGACTGACTGGTTCACTACCCTACATACCTCCTGGCTTCACTACCCTACATACCTCCTGGGATAGAGACTGACTGGTTCACTACCCTACATACCTCCTGGGATAGAGACTGACTGGTTCACTACCCTACATACCTCCTGGGATAGAGACTGACTGGTTCACTACCCTACATACCTCCTGGGATAGAGACTGACTGGTTCACTACCCTACATACCTCCTGGGATAGAGACTGACTGGTTCACTACCCTACATACCTCCTGGGATAGAGACTGACTGGTTCACTACCCTACATACCTCCTGGGATAGAGACTGACTGGTTCACTACCCTACATACCTCCTGGGATAGAGACTGACTGGTTCACTACCCTACATACCTCCTGGGATAGAGACTGACTGGTTCACTACCCTACATACCTCCTGGGATAGAGACTGACTGGTTCACTACCCTACATACCTCCTGGGATAGAGACTGACTGGTTCACTACCCTACATACCTCCTGGGATAGAGACTGACTGGTTCACTACCCTACATACCTCCTGGGATTGAGACTGACTGGTTCACTACCCTACATACCTCCTGGGATTGAGGGTAGTCCATGTCCTACGGTTGTCTCAGTGTAAACCTGGTGTTCATTCCTGGGATAGAGCTCCTGATCCTTCACCACCAGACAGGCAGGGCTCTGTTTCTCTGTTTCTCCTTCCTGAACACATCTTCTCAGGACAACAACACACAAGCAGGGTCCCATCAGTCAGTTGGCATGGATAATCCAGTTCCCCTGCAGTCTGAGGACAGCAGGAAGTAGTACAGGAAGGAGGGCTCCAAGTTCCCCCTGCAGTCTGAGGACAACAGGAAGTAAGTCAGGAAGGAGGGATAATCCAAGTTCCCCTGCAGTCTGAGGACAACAGGAAGTAATCAGGAAGGAGAGCTCCAAGTTCCCCTTGAGACGAGAGGAGAGGAGAGGAGAGGAGAGGAGAGATGACAGTGGATCTCTCAGGAGAAGAGAGAGGACAGTAGACTAGTGACTCCAGTGGTCCTCTCAGGAGAAGAAAGAGGACAGTAGACTAGTGATTACAGTAGTCCTCTCAGGAGAAGAGAGAGGACAGTAGACTAGTGATGACAGTGGTCCTCTCAGGAGAAGAAAGAGGACAGTAGACTAGTGATTACAGTGGTCCTCTCAGGAGAAGAGAGAGGACAGTAGACTAGTGATGACAGTGGTCCTCTCAGGAGAAGAGAGAGGACAGTAGACTAGTGATTCCAGTGGTCCTCTCAGGAGAAGAAAGAGGACAGTAGACTAGTGATGACAGTGGTCCTCTCAGGAGAAGAGAGAGGACAGTAGACTAGTGATGACAGTGGTCCTCTCAGGAGAAGAGAGAGGACAATAGACTAGTGATTCCAGTGGTCCTCTCAGGAGAAGAGAGAGGACAGTAGACTAGTGATTCCAGTGGTCCTCTCAGGAGGAGAGAGAGGACAGTAGACTAGTGATTACAGTGGTCCTCTGCCTCTTCCTGTCCAGGGAGGGGGGTGCTGTGTGGGCTCGTGTCTGGAAGTGAGGAATCTGTAATTTTTGACATTAGGAGTTATATTCCCTCAGTGTGTTGTCCAGGAAACGTTGTTGTGATATATGAATGGGAACGGCCCTATGACGTAGCAGGGTGGTAGACGTTACACACACAGCCCAGCGGGGGTTAATTGACTCACAGCAGGGTAATTTACAGCAATGGGTGGTGGTGTTGCTTCATCACAGCGGTCTGAAACGCTGTGCCACAGCTATGTGCTTGGGTTTTTTAAATATTTTGTCTGTCTGTAATCCCCATGGAAACGGACTGATATGGCCGCCAATACCTCCAAAATCCCAGGAAACCCGGCGTGAGAGAGTCTTGATAGGTGTGTTAATGATTTGTGACACGGGGATCACCAGCGGTATTGATTTTCATCTGGTGACAGTGGTGAGGGGGGGGGGTTATAGACGATGTCCTCATCCTGTCTCCCGGCCACGGTGTTGTCTTAACCTTTAAAGAGCTTTGTAATGTGAGCGCCAGGCAGATGTTGCTTGTTATCCAGTCGTCCTCAGCTCTACGTTGTACCTCGTTCACCTTGTTTCTCCCCGATGCGGAAGGAAAGTTTTGCTTCTCTTCTTACTCGGCGTTCAACAAAGTCTTTGACTTGTGAAATGTGTCGACTGTTTCAGTCACAACGAGACCAGTCTGTCACAACGAGACCAGTCTGTCACAACGAGACCAGTCAGTCACAACGAGACCAGTCTGTCACAACGAGACCAGTCTGTCACAACGAGACCAGTCAGTCACAACGAGACCAGTCAGTCACAACGAGACCAGTCAGTCACAACGAGACCAGTCAGTCACAACGAGACCAGTCAGTCACCAGTCTGTCACAACGAGACCAGTCAGTCACAACGAGACCAGTCAGTCAGTCAAACGAGACCAGTCAGTCACCAGTCAGTCACAACGAGACCAGTCAGTCACAACGAGACCAGTCAGTCACAACGAGACCAGTCTGTCACAACGAGACCAGTCTGTCACAACGAGACCAGTCAGTCACAACGAGACCAGTCAGTCACCAGTCACACAAGACCAGTCTGTCACAACGAGACCAGTCAGTCACAACGAGACCAGTCAGTCACAACGAGACCAGTCAGTCACCAGTCACACAACGAGACCAGTCTGTCACAACGAGACCAGTCAGTCACAACGAGACCAGTCAGTCACCAGTCAGTCACAACGAGACCAGTCAGTCACAACCAGTCAGTCACAACGACCAGTCAGACCAGTCAGTCACAACGAGACCAGTCAGTCACAACGAGACCAGTCACACAACGAGACCAGTCAGTCACAACACAACGAGACCAGTCAGTCACAACGAGACCAGTCAGTCACAACGAGACCAGTCAGTCACAACAACGAGACCAGTCAGTCACAACGAGACCAGTCAGTCACAACGAGACCAGTCAGTCACAACGAGACCAGTCAGTCACAACGAGACCAGTCAGTCACAACGAGACCAGTCTGTCACACGAGACCAGTCAGTCACAACGAGACCAGTCAGTCACAACGTCAGTCACAACGAGACCAGTCAGTCAGTCAGTCACAACGAGACCAGTCAGTCACAACGAGACCAGTCAGTCACAACGAGACCAGTCAGTCACAGTCACGAGACGTCAGTCACAACGACCAGTCAGTCACAACGAGACCAGTCAGAGACCAGTCAGTCACAACGAGACCAGTCAGTCACAACGAGACCAGTCTGTCACAACGAGACCAGTCTGTCCACAACGAGACCAGTCTGTCACAACGAGACCAGTCAGTCAACGAGACCAGTCAGTCAAACCAGTCAGTCACAACGAGACCAGTCAGTCACAACGAGACCAGTCAGTCACAACGAGACCAGTCAGTCACAACGAGACCAGTCAGTCACAACAGTCAGTCACAACGACCAGTCAGTCACAACGAGACCAGTCAGTCTATAAACTGTTAAATTCAGACAGAAACGTTCCTGTGATTCTTGTTGTTTTTCTGCTATGAGTCTATAACATGAAGAGGACCAGTCTAATGTCCAGGGTTAGTACTGTTCTGGTACTACCCAGCTTCCACCAGCCGAGGCAGGCTTCCCTCTCTCTCTCTCTCTCTCTGTCTCAGTGTCTGTCTCATCCTGTCCTGCAGGCTTCCCTCTCTCTCTCTCTGTCTTAGTGTCTGTCTCATTCTGTACTGCAGGCTTCTCTCTCTCTCTGTCTTAGTGTCTGTCTCATTCTGTGCTGCAGGCTTCCCTCTCTCTCTCTGTCTTAGTGTCTGTCTCATTCTGTCCTGCAGGCTTCCCTCTCTCTCTCTGTCTTAGTGTCTGTCTCATTCTGTCTCATTCTGTCCTGTCTTAGGCTGTCTCATCCTGTACTCTTCTCTCTCTGTCTCTCTGTCTTAGTGTCTGTCTCATTCTGTCCTGCAGGCTTCCCTCTCTCTCTCTCTGTCTTAGTGTCTGTCTCATCCTGTCCTGCAGGCTTCCCTCTCTCTCTCTCTCTCTCTCTCTCTCCCTCTCTCTCTCTCTCTCTATCTTAGTGTCTGTCTCATCCTGTCCTGCAGGCTTCCCTCTCTCTCTCTCTCTCTCTCTCTCTCTCTCTCTCTCTCTCTCTCTCTCTCTCTCTCTCTCTCTCTCTCTCTGTCTTAGTGTCTGTCTCATCCTGTCCTGCAGGCTTCCCTCTCTCTCTCGCTCTGTCTTAGTGTCTGTCTCATTCTGTACTGCAGGCTTCCTCTCTCTCTCTCTCTCTCTCTCTCTCTCTCTCTCTCTCTCTCTCTCTCTCTCTCTCTCTCTCTCTCTCTCTCTCTCTCTCTCTCTCTCTCTCTGTCTTAGTGTCTGTCTCATTCTGTCCTGCAGGCTTCCCTCTCTCTCTCTCTGTCTTAGTGTCTGTCTCATGTCTCTCTTCCCCAACTGGTGGCCCGATGTGATTTTTATTTGGCCTCCAGAGTTTTCTGAGCAAAACAAAAAAATACCAACTTGTGAATGTAGTTGATCTCTGCTGACGCTGTGGCCTGTTAATGGTCCAGCTGGGTTTTTGTGTTGGTTCTGGGTTCCTCCTCTGTTCTGTTCTGTTCCGTTCTGTTCTGTTCCTCCTCTGTTCTGTTCTGTTCTGTTCAGCTGAGACATTAAGGCATATGTCTCTGTGGAATGACTTGGCTGTGTTTCTTAGTGAACTTCTCCTCGGGGGTGAAACAGAACAGAAAAACAGGGCCAAGAGGACATGTTGTACATTTTATCAGGCGGTGTTGCTCTGTTTCACTCACTGCTGTTAACCTAGTCTCTGGCAGACCAGACCAGACCGAACCAGACCAGACCAGACCAGACCAGACCAGACCAGACCAGACCGGACCAGACCGGACCAGACCAGACCGAACCAGACCAGACCAGACCAGACCAGACCAGACCAGACCGAACCAGACCAGACCAGACCAGACCGAACCAGACCAGACCAGACCAGACCAGGTTAGACCAGACCAGACCAGACCAGGTTAGACCAGACCAGACCAGACCAGACCAGGTTAGACCAGACCAGACCAGACCAGGTTAGACCAGACCAGACCAGACCAGGTTAGACCAGACCAGACCAGACCAGACCAGACCAGACCAGGCCAGACCAGACCAGACCAGACCAGACCAGACCAGGCCAGACCAGACCAGACCAGGCCAGACCAGGTTAGACCAGACCAGACCAGACCAAACCAAACCAAACCAAACCAGACCAGACCAGACCAGACCAGGCCAGGCCAGACCAGACCAGACCATACCAAACCAAACCAAACCAGACCAGACCAGACCAGACCAGGCCAGGCCAGGCCAGGCCAGACCAGACCAGACCAGACCAGGCCAGGCCAGACCAGACCAGACCAGACCAGACCAGACCAGGTTAGACCAGACCAGACCAGACCAGGCCAGACCAGACCAAACCAGGCCAGACCAAACCAGACCAGACCAGACTAGGCCAGGCCAGACCAGGCCAGGCCAGACCAAACCAGACCAGACCAAACCAGGCCAGACCAAACCAGACCAGACCAGACCAGACCAGACTAGACCAGACTAGACCAGACCAGGCCAGACTAGGCAAAACCAAACTAGACCAGACCAGACTAGGCTAGACCATACCAGCTTAGACCAGACTAGACCAGACTAGACCAGACCAGACCAGACCAGACCAGACCAGACCAGACCAGACCAGACCAGACTAGACTAGACCAGACCAGACCAGACCAGACCAGGCCAGGCCAGGCCAGACTAGACCAGACTAGACCAGACTAGACCAGACTAGACCAGACTAGGCAAAACCAAACTAGACCAGACCAGACTAGGCTAGACCATACCAGCTTAGACCAGACTAGACCAGACTAGACCAGACCAGACCAGACCAGACCAGACCAGACCAGACTAGACTAGACTAGACTAGACTAGACCAGACCAGACTAGACTAGACCAGACCAGACCAGACCAGGCCAGACCAGACCAGACCAGGCCAGACCAGACCAGACCAGACCAGACTAGACCAGACCATACCAGCTTAGACCAGACTAGACCAGACTAGACCAGACCAGACCAGACCAGACCAGACCAGACCAGACTAGACTAGACTAGACCAGACCAGACCAGACCAGACCAGACCAGACCAGACCAGACCAGACCAGACCAGACCAGACCAGACTAGACTAGACCAGACCAGACCAGACCAGACCAGACCAGACCAGACCAGACCAGACCAGACTAGACTAGACTAGACCAGACCAGACCAGACCAGACCAGACTAGGCAAAACCAAACTAGACCAGACCAGACTAGGCTAGACCATACCAGCTTAGACTAGGCTAGACCAGGCCAGACCAGCTTAGACCAGACCAGACTAGACCAGGCCAGACCAGACTAGACTAGACCAGACCAGACCAGGCCAGGCCAGGCCAGACCAGAACAGGCCAGACCAGGCCAGACCAGACCAGGCTAGACCAGCCTAGACCAGACCAGACCAGGCTAGACCAGCCTAGACCAGACCAGATTAGGCTAGACCAGACCAGCCTAGCCCAGGCCAGACCAGACTAGACCAGACCAGACCAAACTAGACTAGACCAGACCAAACCAGACCAGGCTAGACCAGACCAGACCAGACCAGGCTAGACCAGACCAGGCTAGACTAGACAAGACCGGGCGAGACCAGGCCAGGGCCCTGGTCTATAATAGTACCACTATATAGGGAATAGGGCCCTGGTCTATAGTAGTGTACTATATAGGGAATAGGGCCCTGGTCTAAAGTAGTGCACTATATAGGGAATAGGGCCCTGGTCTAAAGTAGTGCTCTATATAGGGAATAGGGCCCTGGTCTATAGTAGTGTACTATACAGGGAATAGGGCCCTGGTCTAAAGTAGTGTTCTATATAGGGAATAGGGCCCTGGTCTATAGTAGTGCACTATATAGGGAATAGGGTCCTGGTCTAAAGTAGTGCACTATATAGGGAATAGGGCCCTGGTCTATAGTAGTGCACTATATAGGGAATAGGGCCCTGGTCTATAGTAGTGTACTATATAGGGAATAGGGCCCTGGTCTATAGTAGTGCACTATATAGGGAATAGGGCCCTGGTCTATAGTAGTGTACTATATAGGGAATAGGGCCCTGGTCTATAGTAGTGCACTATATAGGGAATAGGGCCCTGGTCTATAGTAGTGTACTATATAGGGAATAGGGCCCTGGTCTATAGTAGTGCACTATATAGGGAATAGGGCCCTGGTCTATAGTAGTGCACTATATAGGGAATAGGGCCCTGGTCTATAGTAGTGTACTATATAGGGAATAGGGCCCTGGTCTATAGTAGTGCACTATATAGGGAATAGGGCTCTGGTCTATAGTAGTGTACTATATAGGGAATAGGGCCCTGGTCTATAGTAGTGTACTATATAGGGAATAGGGCCCTGGTCTATAGTAGTGTACTATATAGGGAATAGTGCCCTGGTCTATAGTAGTGCACTATATAGGGAATAGGGTCCTGGTCTAAAGTAGTGCACTATATAGGGAATAGGGCTCTGGTCTAAAGTAGTGTACTACGTAGTGCTTTTACACCTGCATTGTTTGCTGTTTGGGGTTTTAGGCTGGGTTTCTGTACAGCACTTTGAGATATCAGCTGATGTACGAAGGGCTATATAAATAAATTTGATTTGATTTGATTTGATTTGAATAGGGCCCTGGTCTATAGTAGTGTACTACGTAGGGAATAGGGCCCTGGTCTATAGTAGTGTACTACGTAGGGAATAGGGCCCTGGTCTATAGTAGTGTACTACGTAGGGAATAGGGCCCTGGTCTATAGTAGTGTACTACGTAGGGAATAGGGCTCCATTTGGGACCCTTCATTCAGACCTGTGTTGTTTTCGTGTCCAGATCAGTGGTGTGTCACTGTGTTTCGCAGCTTGGATTGATGCTGAACTCAAATAAGAGAGTCCGCCACCATTTGAAGTCTGAGGGGAGGGAGACGTTATTGTGTCTGTTCCCTAAAGGTCACGGCCAACCACAGGCATGATAAAAACGGACCGGGGGAGGAGGGGGCCAAGGGGGGAGGAAGGGAGGGGCTGTTGAAATAACAAACTCTCCTCTCCACAGATGGGCCTGAGGTGCTCTCCTGAGGTGTGTGTGTGTCGAGGCACTCTCCTCTCCGCTCCTCTCCTCCAGCCTTCTTTCTCCGCTCTCGCTCCGCTCCTCTCCTCTCCTCCAGCCTTCTCTCTCCGCTCTCTCCTCTCCTCTCCTCTCCTCCAGCCTTCTTTCTCCGCTCTCGCTCCGCTCCTCTCCTCTCCTCCAGCCTTCTTTCTCCGCTCTCGCTCCTCTCCTCTCCTCTCTCTCCCCTCCTCTCCACTCCTCTCCTCTCCTCTCTCTCCCCTCCTCTCCGCTCCTCTCCTCTCCTCCAGCCTTCTCTCCCCTCCTCTCCTCTCCTCTCCTCTCCTCTCCTCTCCTCCAGCCTTCTCTCCCCTCCTCTCCTCTCTCTCCCCTCCTCTCCTCTCCTCTCCTCCAGCCTTCTCTCCCCTCCTCTCCTCTCTCTCCCCTCCTCTCCTCTCCTCTCCTCTCCTCTCCTCCAGCCTTCTCTCCCCTCCTCTCCTCTCCTCTCCTCTCCTCCAGCCTTCTCTCCCCTCCTCTCCTCTCCTCTCTCTCTCCTCTCCTCCAGCCTTCTCTCCCCTCCTCTCCTCTCTCTCCCCTCCTCTCCTCTCCTCTCCTCTCCTCCAGCCTTCTCTCTCCTCCTCTCCTCTCCTCTCCTCTCCTCTCCTCTCCTCTCCTCTCCTCTCCTCTCCTCTCCTCCAGCCTTCTCTCTCCGCTCTCGCTCCTCTCCTCTCCTCTCTCTCCCCTCCTCTCCGCTCCTCTCCTCTCCTCTCCTCCAGCCTTCTCGCTCCTCTCCTCTCCTCTCCTCTCTGATGTCATGTCCATGGAGAAGGCCGACTCGGCGACGAGGATGATGATCTGGGAGTAACTGAATTGAGGCTTTGATTAGTGGTGTTATTGTAACGGGATCTCTGTTCAGACGAGAGGCAGTGTGGAGTTCACACAGGATCGTGTGTGTGTGTGTGTGTGTGTGTGTGTGTGTGTGTGTGTGTGTGTGTGTGTGTGTGTGTGTGTGTGTGTGTGTGTGTGTGTGTGTGTGTGTGTGTGTGTCTTTGTGTGTGTGTGTCTTTGTGTGTGTGTGTGTCTTGTGTGTGTGTGTGTCTTTGTGTCTTTGTGTGTGTGTCTTTGTGTGTGTCAGGGCCCTGACCAGGTACCTCTCAGACTTCCTGACCCCACTCCTAATGTGTGTCAGGCATAAATACTGTATGTTAATGTTTGTCTCTTCTCCTCTCTCCTCCTCCCTCTCCCCTCTCCCCCCTCTCCTCCTCCCCCCACCCTCTCCTCCTCCTCTCTCCCCCTCTCCCCCTCTCCTCCCACCTCCTCTCTCCCCCTCTCCTCTCCTCCCCCCTCTTCACCTCTCCTCCCCCTCTCCTCCTCTCCCCCTTTCTTCTTCTCCTTCTCCTCTCCCCCTCCCCTCTCCTCCTCCTCCTCTCCTTCTCCCCCTCTCCTCTCCCCCTTCCCCTCTCCTCTCTCCTCCTCCTCCTCTCCTCCCCCTCCTTCTCCCCCTCTCCTCTCCCCCTCCCTCCCCTCTCCTCCCTCCCCTCTCCTCCTCCTCCTCTCCTTCTCCCCCTCTCCTCTCCCCCTTCCCCTCTCCTCCTCCTCCTCTCCTCTCTCCTCCTCCTCCTCCTCTCCTCCCCCTCCTTCTCCCCCCCTCCTCTCCTCCTCCTCTCTCCCCCTCTCCCCTCTCCTCCTCCTCTCCCCCTCTCCTCCTCCTCCTCTCTCCCTCCTCTCCTCCTCCTCTCTCCCCCTCCCTCTCCTCCTCCTCCTCTCTCCCCCTCTCCTCCTCCTCTCTCCCCCCCTCTCCCCTCTCCTCCTCCTCTCTCCCCCTCTCCCCTCTCCTCCTCCCCTCTCCCCCTCTCCTCCTCCTCCTCCTCCCTCCTCCTCTCTCTCTCCCCTCTCCTCCTCCTCTCCCCCTCTCCTCCTCTCCTCTCTCCTCCTCCTCTCCCCCCTCTCCTCCCTCTCCTCTCTCCTCCTCCTCCTCCTCCTCCCCCTCTCCTCCTCCTCTCTCCCCCCCCTCTCTCTCCCCCTCTCCCCTCTCCTCCTCCTCCCCCTCTCCTCCTCCTCCTCTCCCCCCCCCTCCCCTCTCCCAGCTCCTTCATATCTGTATAGAGGGCTGGGGTAACTGGCGTTGGTCTGAGGCCTTCAGTGTGGACAACGTGGGGACTCTGTTGAGGACTATCCAATATAAAGGACGGACTGCGTCGCTCATCATCAAGGTGTTGCAGCTCAACGGTGTCCAGAAACAGGTATTCAATTCAAGAAATCTTTATTGTTCCCAAAAGGCAATTCATGTGCAACCCATCCTCCTGTCGTGCCATTCTGTTTGTCTTTGTCCTCAGTTTACTGTGGTAGTTTAAACCCCTCTAACTACCTAACTAACTAGCTAACTAACTAACTAACTACCTAACTAACTAACTAACTAACTAACTAACTAGCAGCTGAACACTAGTCTACACCTTCACTATCAGTTTACTGTGTTAGTTTATACCCCACTAACTAACTAACTAACTAACTAACTAACTAACTAACTAACTAACTAGCAGCTGAATACTAGTCTACACCTTCACTATCGGTGTGCTGTGTTAGTTTAAACCCCTCTAACTAACTAACTAACTAACTAACTAACTAACTAACTAACTAACTAGCAGCTGAATACTAGTCTACACCTTCACTATCGGTGTGCTGTGTTAGTTAGTTAGTTAGTTAGTTAGTTAGTTAGAGGGGTTTAAACTAACTAACTAACTAACTAACTAGCAGCTGAACACTAGTCTACACCTTCACTATCAGTTTACTGTGTTAGTTTAAACCCCTCTAACTAACTAACTAACTAACTAATTAACTAACTAACTAACTAGCAGCTGAATACTAGTCTACACCTTCACTATCAGTGTGCTGTGTTAGTTAGTTAGTTAGTTAGTTAGTTAGTTAGTTAGTTAGTTAGTTAGTTAGTTAGAGGGGTTTAAACTAACTAACTAACTAACTAACTAGCAGCTGAACACTAGTCTACACCTCCACTATCGGTGTGCTGTGTTAGTTAGTTAGTTAGTTAGTTAGTTAGTTAGTTAGTTAGTTAGAGGGGTTTAAACTAACTAACTAACTAACTAACTAGCAGCTGAACACTAGTCTAAACCTCCACTATCGGTTTGATCCATACTGGTATTGAATTCAGTAACTCTATATGGGTGCAGAAACAGGTCCTGGACATCACAGGACATTGTCTGAGCTCCCTACCCATCACTTCCTGTTGTGGCTGGGTCCATTTAACTCTTTAGTCACCACTCATTCACTAGCAGCTGAATGACACACCTTTACCTTATCAAGAGACAGCTGACTGACACACCTTTACCTTATCAAGAGACGGCTGAATGACACACCTTTACCTTATCAAGAGACGGCTGAATGACACACCTTTACCTTATCAAGAGACAGCTGAATGACACACCTTATCAAGAGACAGCTGAATGACACACCTTTACCTAATCAAGAGACAGCTGAATGACACACCTTATCAAGAGACGGCTGAATGACACACCTTTACCTTATCAAGAGACGGCTGAATGACACACCTTTACCTTATCAAGAGACAGCTGAATGACACACCTTTACCTGATAAAGAGACGGCTGAATGACACACCTTTACCTTATCAAGAGACAGCTGAATGACACACCTTATCAAGAGACAGCTGACTGACACACCTTTACCTATAAATGACCCCATTTCATCTGGAGTTAACCCTTAACCTCTGATGACCTTCTACTCTGTGTGTGATGCTTGATGGTTCGAGAACTACATCCTGTCTGTTGTTACAACGGGAACACTAGTCACCACAGACAGACAGGAAGTGTTCCTGTTAGTGGAGTCGTCACCACAGACAGACAGGAAGTGTTCCTGTTAGTGGAGTCGTCACCACAGACAGACAGGAAGTGATCCTGTTAGTGGAGTCGTCTCCACAGAAACAGAACAGGAAGTGATCCTGTTAGTGGAGTCGTCTCCACAGAAACAGAACAGGAAGTGATCCTGTTAGTGGAGTCGTCTCCACAGAAACAGAACAGGAAGTGATCCTGTTAGTGGAGTCGTCTCCACAGAAACAGAACAGGAAGTGATCCTGTTAGTGGAGTCGTCTCCACAGAAACAGAACAGGAAGTGATCCTGTTAGTGGAGTCGTCTCCACAGAAACAGAACAGGAAGTGATCCTGTTAGTGGAGTCGTCTCCACAGAAACAGAACAGGAAGTGATCCTGTTAGTGGAGTCGTCTCCACAGAAACAGAACAGGAAGTGATCCTGTTAGTGGAGTCGTCTCCACAGAAACAGAACAGGAAGTGATCCTGTTAGTGGAGTCGTCTCCACAGAAACAGAACAGGAAATGTACAAGACTTTAAATTGATCCGTGTTCAAGAAATGTTACATAAAACATCACTTTTTATTTTTATTTTTTACAACAGCTGAATAAACGTACCAAAAACCGTGGTTGAATTGGAACAAACATTTAATTCCCCACAAATCTTGAGATGCCTTCTCTGAAATGTGGGGACGCTTTGTTTTGGAAACACTGTCAAGTGTCACACGTCTCTAGTTCTGGCCTGCAGACAAAACAGAACGGCTACATTCTTATCTGCTCCGCTCAGACATCTTGTTCTCGTTGGCTCAAACGACACGGGTGTAAGCCCTGGTCACATCCAATCCCCCTAACAAACTGCCGGGAGATTGTGACAGCTCCTTACAGCAACGGGAGATGTCTCTGGTCACAGGCTGGCTGTGGGACGTGTGTGTGTGTGTGTGTGTGTGTGTGTGTGTGTGTGTGTGTGTGTGTGTGTGTGTGTGTGTGTGTGTGTGTGTGTGTGTGTGTGTGTGTGTGTGTGTGTGTGTGTGTGTGTGTGTGTGTGTGTGTGTGTGTGTGTGTGTGATTACGTGATGGAGAGCCTGTGAGAGGGGCTATAAAGGGATGATTGATGAGCTGGAGAATTCTCTCTCTTTAGAGACCAATCCCTCTCCTCACCACCATTATCAACACCACCACCCAGAGAACACACACACACACACACACACACACACACACACACACTGGGTGGTGGCAACAATGAATTGTGAGCTGAATTAGAATAGTCATGAACAGATGAGGGCTTCCTGGTGACTGAGCTGGGTTAGAGCTGGACCAGAGGGAGATGTGGGTTTGGTCCAAAATGGCACCCTATTCCCTATGTAGTGCGCTACTTTAGACCAGGGCCCAGAGGGAATAGGGTGCCATTTCGGCCGTGGTGTTCTGTAGAGTACAGGGAGGAATAGAGAGGAGGACAGCTTGGCCGTGGTGTTCTGTAGAGTACAGGGAGGAATAGAGAGGACAGCTTGGCCGTGGTGTTCTGTAGAGTACAGGGAGGAATAGAGAGGAGGACAGCTTGGCCGTGGTGTTCTGTAGAGTACAGGGAGGAATAGAGAGGACAGCTTGGCCGTGGTGTTCTGTAGAGTACAGGGAGGAATAGAGAGGAGGGCAGCTTGGCCGTGGTGTTCTGTAGAGTACAGGGAGGAATAGAGAGGAGGACAGCTTGGACGTGGTGTTCTGTAGAGTACAGGGAGGAATAGAGAGGACAGCTTGGCCGTGGTGTTCTGTAGAGTACAGGGAGGAATAGAGAGGACAGCTTGGCCGTGGTGTTCTGTAGAGTACAGGGAGGAGTAGAGAGGACAGCTTGGCCGTGGTGTTCTGTAGAGTACAGGGAGGAATAGAGAGGACAGCTTGGCCGTGGTGTTCTGTAGAGTACAGGGAGGAGTAGAGAGGACAGCTTGGCCGTCTGATAATGATAGTGACAGACACAGTGACTTCAGGAGCCAATCAGACTGGGGGACAGCAGCAGGCAGGACCCATACTGACCATCATCCCTGATTAACACAACTGTGTCAGTGTGTTGATCAATAACCTGATATATCCATCAAGTCTAGTTTTGACTCTTACATAACCACTGTCTCTCTCTCTCTCTGTCTCTCTCTCTCTCTCTCCCTCTCTCTCTCTCCCTCTCTCTCTCTCTCTCTCTCTCTCTCTCTCTCTCTCTCTCTCTCTCTCTCTCTCTCTCTCTCTCTCTCTCTCTCTCTCTCTCTCTCTCTCTCTCTCTCTCTCCCCCTCTCTCTCTAGGTAATCATCTGTGGTCGCCAGGTGATGTGTAGTTACCTGTCTCAGGACATTGATCTGCGGGTGGTGCAGCACTATGTGAATCCAGAAGACCAGACGGTGGTTAAGGAACATGTTGACTGTCTGGAGGCTGGGAGGAAGCTGCCCTCCTACGTGCTGGAGGACTCAGAGCTGACAGAGCTGTGTGTCAGAACCAGAGGAGATGAGGACTGGTCTCGGGATGTCAGACTGGAGAGGAAGGAGAAGGAGAGGGGGAGTAGCTCTGTGGTACAGGTGAGTACAGACACAGATACGCACACACCAGACTCTCTCTCAATTCAATTCAAGGGTCTCTCTCTCTCTCTCTCTCTCTCTCTCTCTCTCTCTCTCTCTCTCTCTCTCTCTCTCTCTCTCTCTCTCTCTCTCTCTCTCTCTCTCTCTCTCTCTCTCTCTCTCTCTCTCTCTCTCTCTCTCTCTCTCTCTCTCTCTCTCTCTCTCTCTCTCTCTCTCTCTCTCTCTCTCTCTCTCTCTCTCTCTCTCTCTCTCTCTCTCTCTCTCTCTCTCTCTCTCTCTCTCTCTCTGTAACCTTGGGTCAGGGTAGAGTGTGTTGGTGGACCAGGTTACCCCCTGATGATTAAACTAGGTCTGTAACCATGGAGGGGGGTAGAGTGTGTTGGTGGACCAGGTTACCCCCTGATGATTAAACTAGGTCTGTAACCATGGAGGGGGGTAGAGTGTGTTGGTGGACCAGGTTAAACTAGGTCTGTAACCATGGAGGGGGGTAGAGTGTGTTGGTGGACCAGCCCGTGTCTAGCAGTGTTCTCCTTCACACAAGAGGAACCCGAGGCCGTTGTCAGAGCTGAACAGAACAGAACAGAACGTCGGTTATTGCGTTCATGCCTGGTGTTTTGTCCGCAGTAAATAAAGTCCCTCGCTGACTGTAAATTAGGCAGTGTTGTAACGGCCTTTGGCACGGTGTAGGTCTTAACGAGGAGTCAGGGGGTCGGAGGGGGAAAGGCAGTGTTGTAACGGCCTTTGGCACGGTGTAAGTCTTAACGAGGAGTCAGGGGGTCGGAGGGGGAAAGGCAGTGTTGTAACGGCCTTTGGCACGGTGTAAGTCTTAACGAGGAGTCAGGGGGTCGGAGGGGGAAAGGCAGTGTTGTAACGGCCTTTGGCACGGTGTAAGTCTTAACGAGGAGTCAGGGGGTCGGAGGGGAAAGGCAGTGTTGTAACGGCCTTTGGCACGGTGTAGGTCTTAACGAGGAGTCAGGGGGTCGGAGGGGGAAAGGCAGTGTTGTAACGGCCTTTGGCACGGTGTAGGTCTTAACGAGGAGTCAGGGGGGGTCGGAGGGGGAAAGGCAGTGTTGTAACGGCCTTTGGCACGGTGTAGGTCTTAACGAGGAGTCAGGGGGTCGGAGGGAAAGGCAGTGTTGTAACGGCCTTTGGCACGGTGTAGGTCTTAACGAGGAGTCAGGGGGTCGGAGGGGGAAAGGCAGTGTTGTAACGGCCTTTGGCACGGTGTAGGTCTTAACGAGGAGTCAGGGGGTCGGAGGGGAAAGGCAGTGTTGTAACGGCCTTTGGCACGGTGTAAGTCTTAACGAGGAGTCAGGGGGTCGGAGGGGGAAAGGCAGTGTTGTAACGGCCTTTGGCACGGTGTAGGTCTTAACGAGGAGTCAGGGGGTCGGAGGGGGAAAGGCAGTGTTGTAACGGCCTTTGGCACGGTGTAAGTCTTAACGAGGAGTCAGGGGGTCGGAGGGGAAAGGCAGTGTTGTAACGGCCTTTGGCACGGTGTAAGTCTTAACGAGGAGTCAGGGGGTCGGAGGGGGAAAGGCAGTGTTGTAACGGCCTTTGGCACGGTGTAAGTCTTAACGAGGAGTCAGGGGGTCGGAGGGGAAAGGCAGTGTTGTAACGGCCTTTGGCACGGTGTAGGTCTTAACGAGGAGTCAGGGGGTCGGAGGGGGAAAGGCAGTGTTGTAACGGCCTTTGGCACGGTGTAGGTCTTAACGAGGAGTCAGGGGGTCGGAGGGGAAAGGCAGTGTTGTAACGGCCTTTGGCACGGTGTAAGTCTTAACGAGGAGTCAGGGGGTCGGAGGGGAAAGGCAGTGTTGTAACGGCCTTTGGCACGGTGTAAGTCTTAACGAGGAGTCAGGGGGTCGGAGGGGGAAAGGCAGTGTTGTAACGGCCTTTGGCACGGTGTAAGTCTTAACAGGGGGGTCGGAGTCAGGGGGTCTTAACAAGGAGTCAGGGGGAGGGGAAAGGCAGTGTTGTAACGGCCTTTGGCACGGTGTAAGTCTTAACGAGGAGTCAGGGGGTCGGAGGGGAAAGGCAGTGTTGTAACGGCCTTTGGCACGGTGTAAGTCTTAACGAGGAGTCAGGGGGTCGGAGGGGGAAAGGCAGTGTTGTAACGGCCTTTGGCACGGTGTAAGTCTTAACGAGGAGTCAGGGGGTCGGAGGGGGAAAGGCAGTGTTGTAACGGCCTTTGGCACGGTGTAAGTCTTAACGAGGAGTCAGGGGGTCGGAGGGGAAAGGCAGTGTTGTAACGGCCTTTGGCACGGTGTAAGTCTTAACGAGGAGTCAGGGGGTCGGAGGGGGAAAGGCAGTGTTGTAACGGCCTTTGGCACGGTGTAGGTCTTAACGAGGAGTCAGGGGGTCGGAGGGGGAAAGGCAGTGTTGTAACGGCCTTTGGCACGGTGTAAGTCTTAACGAGGAGTCAGGGGGTCGGAGGGGGAAAGGCAGTGTTGTAACGGCCTTTGGCACGGTGTAGGTCTTAACGAGGAGTCAGGGGGTCGGAGGAGGAAAGGCAGTGTTGTAACGGCCTTTGGCACGGTGTAAGTCTTAACGAGGAGTCAGGGGGTCTTAACGAGGGGGGAAAGGCAGTGTTGTAACGGCCTTTGGCACGGTGTAAGTCTTAACGAGGAGTCAGGGGGTCGGAGGGGGAAAGGCAGTGTTGTAACGGCCTTTGGCACGGTGTAAGTCTTAACGAGGAGTCAGGGGGTCGGAGGGGAAAGGCAGTGTTGTAACGGCCTTTGGCACGGTGTAGGTCTTAACGAGGAGTCAGGGGGTCGGAGGGGAAAGGCAGTGTTGTAACGGCCTTTGGCACGGTGTAAGTCTTAACGAGGAGTCAGGGGGTCGGAGGGGGAAAGGCAGTGTTGTAACGGCCTTTGGCACGGTGTAAGTCTTAACGAGGAGTCAGGGGGTCGGAGGGGAAAGGCAGTGTTCTTGTAGGGGGAAAGGCGTGTTGTAACGGCTTTGGCACGGTGTAGGTCTTAACGAGGAGTCAGGGGGTCGGAGGGTGGAAGGCAGTGTTGTAACGGCCTTTGGCACGGTGTAGGTCTTAACGAGGAGTCAGGGGGTCGGAGGGGGAAAGGCAGTGTTGTAACGGCCTTTGGCACGGTGTAAGTCTTAACGAGGAGTCAGGGGGTCGGAGAGGGAAAGGCAGTGTTGTAACGGCCTTTGGCACGGTGTAGGTCTTAACGAGGAGTCAGGGGGTCGGAGGGGAAAGGCAGTGTTGTAACGGCCTTTGGCACGGTGTAAGTCTTAACGAGGAGTCAGGGGGTCGGAGGGGGAAAGGCAGTGTTGTAACGGCCTTTGGCACGGTGTAAGTCTTAACGAGGAGTCAGGGGGTCGGAGGGGAAAGGCAGTGTTGTAACGGCCTTTGGCACGGTGTAAGTCTTAACGAGGAGTCAGGGGGTCGGGGGGGAAAGGCAGTGTTGTAACGGCCTTTGGCACGGTGTAAGTCTTAACGAGGAGTCAGGGGGTCGGAGGGGAAAGGCAGTGTTGTAACGGCCTTTGGCACGGTGTAGGTCTTAACGAGGAGTCAGGGGGTCGGAGGGGGAAAGGCAGTGTTGTAACGGCCTTTGGCACGGTGTAAGTCTTAACGAGGAGTCAGGGGGTCGGAGGGGGAAAGGCAGTGTTGTAACGGCCTTTGGCACGGTGTAAGTCTTAACGAGGAGTCAGGGGGTCGGAGGGGAAAGGCAGTGTTGTAACGGCCTTTGGCACGGTGTAAGTCTTAACGAGGAGTCAGGGGGTCGGAGGGGAAAGGCAGTGTTGTAACGGCCTTTGGCACGGTGTAAGTCTTAACGAGGAGTCAGGGGGTCGGAGGGGGAAAGGCAGTGTTGTAACGGCCTTTGGCACGGTGTAGGTCTTAACGAGGAGTCAGGGGGTCGGAGGGGAAAGGCAGTGTTGTAACGGCCTTTGGCACGGTGTAGGTCTTAACGAGGAGTCAGGGGGTCGGAGGGTGGAAGGCAGTGTTGTAACGGCCTTTGGCACGGTGTAGGTCTTAACGAGGAGTCAGGGGGTCGGAGGGGGAAAGGCAGTGTTGTAACGGCCTTTGGCACGGTGTAAGTCTTAACGAGGAGTCAGGGGGTCGGAGGGGGAAAGGCAGTGTTGTAACGGCCTTTGGCACGGTGTAGGTCTTAACGAGGAGTCAGGGGGTCGGAGGGGGAAAGGCAGTGTTGTAACGGCCTTTGGCACGGTGTAAGTCTTAACGAGGAGTCAGGGGGTCGGAGGGGAAAGGCAGTGTTGTAACGGCCTTTGGCACGGTGTAAGTCTTAACGAGGAGTCAGGGGTCGGAGGGGAAAGGCAGTGTTGTAACGGCCTTTGGCACGGTGTAAGTCTTAACGAGGAGTCAGGGGGTCGGAGGGGGAAAGGCAGTGTTGTAACGGCCTTTGGCACGGTGTAAGTCTTAACGAGGAGTCAGGGGGTCGGAGGGGGAAAGGCAGTGTTGTAACGGCCTTTGGCACGGTGTAGGTCTTAACGAGGAGTCAGGGGGTCGGAGGGGGAAAGGCAGTGTTGTAACGGCCTTTGGCACGGTGTAAGTCTTAACGAGGAGTCAGGGGGTCGGAGGGGAAAGGCAGTGTTGTAACGGCCTTTGGCACGGTGTAAGTCTTAACGAGGAGTCAGGGGGTCGGAGGGGAAAGGCAGTGTTGTAACGGCCTTTGGCACGGTGTAAGTCTTAACGAGGAGTCAGGGGGTCGGAGGGGAAAGGCAGTGTTGTAACGGCCTTTGGCACGGTGTAAGTCTTAACGAGGAGTCAGGGGGTCGGAGGGGGAAAGGCAGTGTTGTAACGGCCTTTGGCACGGTGTAGGTCTTAACGAGGAGTCAGGGGGTCGGAGGGGGAAAGGCAGTGTTGTAACGGCCTTTGGCACGGTGTAAGTCTTAACGAGGAGTCAGGGGGTCGGAGGAATTAGAGCCAGTGATGCGTTAAGATCCGCCTCCCAAATGGCACCCCTATCTCCTACATAGTGCACTACTTTAGATCCAGAATCCTGTAGGGGGCTGTTTCTAAAGTAGTGCATAGGGTTTCATTGAGGGGTTGAACACACAACCAATAACCCTTCTGAAAGGCAAATTTTCAGCGTTTAAATCTTCTCAGAGCTGACAGAGTTTAATGGGCTATTATCCCACGCTAACAGTTAAATTGTCATTGGGACTTAACTGTTGGATGGTGTTGGAGCTTTGTGTGGGTTCTCTTGTACAACTGCAGAAAACCAGTTGGGAGCCGTGTTGGGTGACAGAAGGTGATGGTGTTGGATGGTGTTGGATGGTGTTGGGACAACGTGATGAGCGTGACGTGACTCAGTGGGCCGTGGGTTAGTTAGGGGGCGTGGGTTAGTTAGGGGCTTTGGTTTAATTAGGGGCGCGGGTTAGTTAGGGGCGCGGGTTAGTTAGGGGGCGTGGGTTAGTTAGGGGCGTGGGTTAGTTAGGGGATTTGGTTTAATTAGGGGGCGCGGGTTAGTTAGGGGGCGCGGGTTAGTTAGGGGGTGTGTTAGTTAGGGGCCGTGGGTTAGTTAGGGGCCTGGGTTATTTAGGGCGTGGGTTAGTTAGGGGGCGTGGGTTAGTTAGGGGGCGTGGGTTAGTTAGGGGCCGTGGGTTAGTTAGGGGGCG
Source organism: Oncorhynchus gorbuscha (assembly GCF_021184085.1). Taxonomy (NCBI): domain Eukaryota; kingdom Metazoa; phylum Chordata; class Actinopteri; order Salmoniformes; family Salmonidae; genus Oncorhynchus; species Oncorhynchus gorbuscha. Next base: position 1,237,519 of record NW_025745159.1, read on the forward strand.
TGGGTTAGTTAGGGGGCGTGGGTTAGTTAGCTAAATGCTTGTGTTTCTAGCTCCAACAGTAATACCTAGCTAAATGCTTGTGTTTCTAGCTCCAACAGTAATACCTAGTTAAATGCTTGTTTTTCTAGCTCCAACAGTACAGTAATACCTAGCTAAATGCTTGTGTTTCTAGCTCCAACAGTTAAACCTAGCTAAATGCTTGTGTTTCTAGCTCCAACAGTAATACCTAGTTAAATGCTTGTGTTTCTAGCTCCAACAGTAATACCTAGCTAAATGCTTGTGTTTCTAGCTCCAACAGTAATACCTAGCTAAATGCTTGTGTTTCTAGCTCCAACAGTAATACCTAGTTAAATGCTTGTGTTTCTAGCTCCAACAGTAATACCTAGTTAAATGCTTGTGTTTCTAGCTCCAACAGTAATACCTAGCTAAATGCTTGTGTTTCTGGCTCCAACAGTAATACCTAGCTAAATGCTTGTGTTTCTAGCTCCAACAGTAATACCTAGTTAAATGCTTGTTTTTCTAGCTCCAACAGTACAGTAATACCTAGCTAAATGCTTGTGTTTCTAGCTCCAACAGTTAAACCTAGCTAAATGCCTGTGTTTCTAGCTCCAACAGTAAAACCTAGTTAAATGCTTGTGTTTCTAGCTCCAACAGTACAGTAATACCGAGCTAAATGCTTGTGTTTCTAGCTCCAACAGTAATACCTAGTTAAATGCTTGTGTTTCTAGCTCCAACAGTAATACCTAGCTAAATGCTTGTGTTTCTAGCTCCAACAGTGCAGTAATACCGAGCTAAATGCTTGTGTTTCTAGCTCCAACAGTAATACCTAGTTAAATGCTTGTGTTTCTAGCTCCAACAGTAATACCTAGCTAAATGCTTGTGTTTCTAGCTCCAACAGTAATACCTAGCTAAATGCTTGTGTTTCTAGCTCCAACAGTAATACCTAGTTAAATGCTTGTGTTTCTAGCTCCAACAGTAATACCTAGCTAAATGCTTGTGTTCCTAGCTCCAACAGTAATACCTAGCTAAATGCTTGTGTTTCTAGCTCCAACAGTAATACCTAGCTAAATGCTTGTGTTTCTAGCTCCAACAGTGCAGTAATACCGAGCTAAATGCTTGTGTTTCTAGCTCCAACAGTAATACCTAGCTAAATGCTTGTGTTTCTAGCTCCAACAGTAATACCTAGTTAAATGCTTGTGTTTCTAGCTCCAACAGTAATACCTAGCTAAATGCTTGTGTTCCTAGCTCCAACAGTAATACCTAGCTAAATGCTTGTGTTTCTAGCTCCAACAGTAATACCTAGTTAAATGCTTGTGTTTCTAGCTCCAACAGTAATACCTAGCTAAATGCTTGTGTTTCTAGCTCCAACAGTGCAGTAATACCTAGCTAAATGCTTGTGTTTCTAGCTCCAACAGTGCAGTAATACCGAGCTAAATGCTTGTGTTTCTAGCTCCAACAGTACAGTAATACCGAGCTAAATGCTTGTGTTTCTAGCTCCAACAGTACAGTAATACCGAGCTAAATGCTTGTGTTTCTAGCTCCATCAGTGCAGTAATACCGAGCTAAATGCTTGTGTTTCCAGTTCCTATCTACTGTCATTGTTTATTTCCAGGTCAGAGGTGAGAATAGTACCTGTCCTATCTGATGGTGTGTTGGTGTCCTTGCAGGTGCCTTGTTCCAGCGGCTCGTTGCTCTACGTGTGGTGCACCCTGATCACCATGGAAACGGACTCTCACATGCAGCAGAGAGTGGTGAGTATAGCCATCCAGGGTAGGGTCTGATGTGGTACCCTATTCCCTATGTAGTGCACTACTTTCTACCAGGGCCCAGAGGGTCCCTATTCCATATATACCTTAACTCTAACTAACACCATCATCTAACTAACACCATCCTCTAACACCGTCCTCTAACTAACACCATCCTCTAACACCATCCTCCAACTAACACCATCCTCTAACTAACACCATCCTCTAACTAACACCATCCTCTAACTAACACCATCATCTAACTAACACCATCCTCTAACACCGTCCTCTAACTAACACCGTCCTCTAACTAACACCATCCTCTAACACCATCCTCTAACTAACACCATCCTCTAACACCATCCTCTAACACCATCCTCTAACTAACACCATCCTCTAACTAACACCATCCTCTAACTAACACCATCCTCTAACTAACACCATCCTCTAACACCGTCCTCTAACACCGTCCTCTAACTAACACCATCCTTTAACACCATCCTTTAACTAACACCGTCCTCTAACTAACACGTCATCTAACTAACACCATCCTCTAACACCGTCCTCTAACTAACACCATCCTTTAACACCATCCTTTAACTAACACCGTCCTCTAACTAACACGTCATCTAACTAACACCATCCTCTAACACGTCCTCTAACTAACACCGTCCTCTAACTAACACCCTCTAACACCATCCTCTAACCAACACCATCCTCTAACTAACACGTCCTCTAACTAACACCATCCTCTAACTAACACCATCCTCTAACTAACACCATCCTCTAACTAACACCATCCTCTAACTAACACCATCCTCTAACTAACACCATCATCTAACTAACACCATCCTCTAACTAACACGTCCTCTAACTAACACCATCCTCTAACTAACACGTCCTCTAACTAACACCATCCTCTAACTAACACCATCCTCTAACACTGTCCTCTAACTAACACCGTCCTCTAACACTGTCCTCTAACTAACACCATCCTCTAACTAACACCATCCTCTAACACTGTCCTCTAACTAACACCGTCCTCTAACTAACACCATCCTCTAACTAATACCATCCTCTAACTAACACCATCCTCTAACTAACACCATCCTCTAACTAACACCATCCTCTAACTAACACGTCCTCTAACTAACACCGTCCTCTAACTAACACCGTCCTCTAACTAACACCATCCTCTAACTAACACCATCCTCTAACTAACACCATCCTCTAACTAACACCATCCTCTAACTAACACCATCCTCTAACTAACACCATCATCTAACTAACACCATCCTCTAACATCGTCCTCTAACTAACATCGTCCTCTAACTAACACCGTCCTCTAACTAACACCATCCTCTAACTAACACCATCCTCTAACTAACACCATCCTCTAACTAACACCATCCTCTAACTAACACCATCCTCTAACTAACACCATCCTCTAACTAACACCATCCTCTCCTCTCTCTGCCCCCCCCTCTCTCTTTCTCCTTCTCTCTCTCCCTGTCTCTCTCTCCCCCTCTCTCTGTCTCTCTCACTCTCTTTCTCTCTCCCTCTCTCTCTCTCACCTCGTCTCTCTCTCTCACCTCGTCTCTCTCTCTCTCCTTCTCTCTCCCTGTCCCTCTCTCTCCCTGTCTCTCTCTCTGTCTCCCTCTGTCTGTCTCTTTCCCCCTCTCTCTCTCTCTCTCTCTCTCTCTCTCTCTCTCTCTCTCTCTCTCTCTCTCTCTCTCTCTCACCCCCCTCCCTCCCTTCCCGGCTTCCCTTTGGTAACCACCACGGTTTGGCTTTGATTACAGTACCACCTCATAGCGAGGACACATACACAGACACACACACATTCGGAGGCATTGATTTCTACCCCTGTCTGTCTCTGAGGAGAAAAGGAAAGAGGATGACATGGATCTGTTTTCAGTGCGGTGAGGCCAGACAGTATTATGGTAGATTAGGCTGGTTGTGGAGAGAGAGAGGAGAGAGAGGAGACACAGAGAGAGAGGAGAGAGAGGAGACACAGAGAGAGAGGAGGTGGTGGAGAGAGAGG
>NW_025745159.1:1246307-1268807 GCF_021184085.1 Oncorhynchus gorbuscha
TCCTAGGAGAACCCTGGTTTAGATCCTCTGAGACCTCTGGTTTAGATCCTAGGAGACCCCTGGTTTAGATCCTCGGGGACCCCTGGTTTAGATCCTAGGAGAACCCTGGTTTAGATCCTAGGAGAACCCTGGTTTAGATCCTAGGAGACCCCTGGTTTAGATCCTTGGAGCACCCTGGTTTAGATCCTTGGAGAGCCCTGGTGTAGATCCTCGGAGACCCCTGGTTTAGATCCTTGGAGACCCCTGGTTTAGATCCTAGGAGAACCCTGGTTTAGATCCTAGGAGAACCCTGGTTTAGATCCTAGGAGAACCCTGGTTTAGATCCTCAGAGACCCCTGGTTTAGATCCTCTGAGACCCCTGGTTTAGATCCTCTGAGAACCCTGGTTTAGATCCTCTGAGAACCCTGGTTTAGATCCTCTGAGAACCCTGGTTTAGATCCTCTGAGACCCCTGGTTTAGATCCTCTGAGAACCCTGGTTTAGATCCTCTGAGAACCCTGGTTTAGATCCTCTGAGAACCCTGGTTTAGATCCTCTGAGAACCCTGGTTTAGATCCTCTGAGAACCCTGGTTTAGATCCTCTGAGAACCCTGGTTTAGATCCTCGGAGAACCCTGGTTTAGATTCATCTAGCCGTTCTCCAGACCAGACATTTACACTGTTCGAGCAACGCAGATCAAACATCATATTACTAATGAACTAACCAGGTGACTTTCTGACTGGATCCAATGTGCTGCTTCTGTCAGGGGGGCTGCCAGCGGAGGCCAGCTTTTTAGCAGTGTGAGATCTGACAGCCGTGCTCACTCTCTCCCCCAACACCAACCCCAACCCCCCTCCCCGATCGGCCACGTCTAACAAAACGTTTGCTTAATGATTACTGAGGTATTTCTCTCTCGTTAAAGGCCTACACACAGAGAAGAAGAAGAAGAAAAAAAACATTTACCTCTTCAACTTCCTGTGTCCTCTAACACACTTCCTGTGCCCTCTAACACACTTCCTGTGCCCTCTAACACACTTCCTGTGTCCTCTAACACACTTCCTGTGCCCTCTAACACACTTCCTGTGCCCTCTAACACACAGTGTTTAGACTCTCAGAGCCAAGAGGGCGGTTCGTTACCCTGGCGACCGCACCGCACTCCGAGAGCTCTGGACCTCTGTCAAAACAGCCTCAGTGTATAAACGTCATCATTAAATGGTGGACGGTATGGTTCCCTGTTTAGAGGTGTGGGGGGGGGTTCCTGTTTAGAGGTGTGTGTTCATGGTCCAGGGATCAGACTGGGGGGGGGGTTTAGAGGTGTGTGTTCAGGGTCCAGGGATCAGACTGGGGGGGGGGTTCCCTGTTTAGAGGTGTGTTCATGGTCCAGGGATCAGACTGGGGGAGTGTTCCCTGTTTAGAGGTGTGTTCACGGTCCAGGGATCAGACTGGGGGGGGGTTTAGAGGTGTGTGTTCATGGTCCAGGGATCAGACTGGGGGGTTCCCTGTTTAGAGATGTGTGTTCAGGGTTCAGACTGGGGGGGGGTTCCCTGTTTAGAGATGTGTGTTCAGGGTCCAGGGATCAGACTGGGGGGGGTTCCCTGTTTAGAGGTGTGTTCGTGGTCCAGGGATCAGACTGGGGGAGGGTTTCTAAAGGCCCAGGACAAACTGACACCTTTCCTTCTCTGGGCACTTAACTGAAATGAAGGATAGGTCTCAAACAACACCCTATTCCCTATATAGTACACTACTATAGACCAGGGCCCTATTCCCTATATAGTACACTACTATAGACCAGGGCCCTATTCCCTATATAGAGCACTACTATAGACCAGAGCCCTATTCCCTATATAGTACACTACTATAGACCAGAACCCTATTCCCTATATAGAGCACTACTATAGACCAGGGCCCTATTCCCTATATAGTACACTACTATAGACCAGAGCCCTATTCCCTATATAGAGCACTACTATAGACCAGGGCCCTATTCCCTATATAGTACACTACTATAGACCAGGGCCCTATTCCCTATATAGAGCACTACTATAGACCAGAGCCCTATTCCCTATATAGTACACTACTATAGACCAGGGCCCTATTCCCTATATAGTACACTACTATAGACCAGGGCCCTATTCCCTATATAGTGCACTACTATAGACCAGAGCCCTATTCCCTATATAGTACACTACTATAGACCAGGGCCCTATTCCCTATATAGTACACTACTATAGACCAGGGCCCTATTCCCTATATAGTACACTACTATAGACCAGGGCCCTATTCCCTATATAGTACACTACTATAGACCAGGGCCCTATTCCCTATATAGAGCACTACTATAGACCAGAGCCCTATTCCCTATATAGTGCACTACTATAGACCAGGGCCCTATTCCCTATATAGTGCACTACTATAGACCAGGACCCTATTCCCTATATAGTACACTACTATAGACCAGGGCCCTATTCCCTATATAGTACACTACTATAGACCAGAGCCATATTCCCTATATAGTACACTACTATAGACCAGGGCCCTATTCCCTATATAGTACACTACTATAGACCAGGGCCCTATTCCCTATATAGTGCACTACTATAGACCAGGGCCCTATTCCCTATATAGTACACTACTATAGACCAGGGCCCTATTCCTATATAGTACACTACTATAGACCAGAGCCATATTCCCTATATAGTACACTACTATAGACCAGGGCCCTATTCCCTATATAGTACACTACTATAGACCAGGGCCCTATTCCCTATATAGTACACTACTATAGACCAGGGCCCTATTCCCTATATAGTACACTACTATAGACCAGAGCCATATTCCCTATATAGTACACTACTATAGACCAGGGCCCTATTCCCTATATAGTACACTACTATAGACCAGGGCCCTATTCCCTATATAGCACTACTATAGACCAGGGCCCTATTCCCTATATAGTGCACTACTATAGACCAGAGCCCTATTCCCTATATAGTACACTACTATAGACCAGGGCCCTATTCCCTATATAGTGCACTACTATAGACCAGGGCCCTATTCCCTATATAGTACACTACTATAGACCAGGGCCCTATTCCCTATATAGTACACTACTATAGACCAGGGCCCTATTCCCTATATAGTACACTACTATAGACCAGGGCCCTATTCCCTATATAGAGCACTACTATAGACCAGAGCCCTATTCCCTATATAGTACACTACTATAGACCAGGGCCCTATTCCCTATATAGAGCACTACTATAGACCAGGGCCCTATTCCCTATATAGAGCACTACTATAGACCAGGGCCCTATTCCCTATATAGTACACTACTATAGACCAGGGCCCTATTCCCTATATAGTACACTACTATAGACCAGAGCCATATTCCCTATATAGTACACTACTATAGACCAGGGCCCTATTCCCTATATAGTACACTACTATAGACCAGGGCCCTATTCCCTATATAGTACACTACTATAGACCAGGGCCCTATTCCCTATATAGTACACTACTATAGACCAGGGCCCTATTCCCTATATAGTACACTACTATAGACCAGAGCCATATTCCCTATATAGTACACTACTATAGACCAGGGCCCTATTCCCTATATAGTACACTACTATAGACCAGGGCCCTATTCCCTATATAGTACACTACTATAGACCAGGGCCCTATTCCCTATATAGTACACTACTATAGACCAGGGCCCTATTCCCTATATAGTACACTACTATAGACCAGAGCCCTATTCCCTATATAGTACACTACTATAGACCAGGGCCCTATTCCCTATATAGTACACTACTATAGACCAGGGCCCTATTCCCTATATAGTACACTACTATAGACCAGGGCCCTATTCCCTATATAGTACACTACTATAGACCAGAGCCCTATTCCCTATATAGTACACTACTATAGACCAGGGCCCTATTCCCTATATAGTACACTACTATAGACCAGGGCCCTATTCCCTATATAGTACACTACTATAGACCAGGGCCCTATTCCCTATATAGTGCACTACTATAGACCAGGGCCCTATTCCCTATATAGTACACTACTATAGACCAGGGCCCTATTCCCTATATAGTGCACTACTATAGACCAGGGCCCTATTCCTATATAGTGCACTACTATAGACCAGGGCCCTATTCCCTATATAGTGCACTACTATAGACCAGGGCCCTATTCCCTATATAGTGCACTACTATAGACCAGGGCCCTATTCCCTATATAGTACACTACTATAGACCAGGGCCCTATTCCCTATATAGTGCACTACTATAGACCAGGGCCCTATTCCCTATATAGTGCACTACTATAGACCAGGGCCCTATTCCCTATGTAGTGCACTACTATAGACCAGGGCCCTATTCCCTATATAGCACTACTATAGACCAGGGCCCTATTCCCTATATAGTGCACTACTTTAGACCAGGGCCCTATTCCCTATATAGCACTACTATAGACCAGGGCCCTATTCCCTATATAGTTCACTACTTTAGACCAGAGCCCTATTCCCTATATATAGCACTACTATAGACCAGAGCCCTATTCCCTATATAGTGCACTACTATAGACCAGGGCCCTATTCCCTATATAGTGCACTACTATAGACCAGGGCCCTATTCCCTATATAGTGCACTACTTTAGACCAGAGCCCTATTCCCTATATAGTGCACTACTATAGACCAGAGCCCTATTCCCTATATAGTACACTACTTTAGACCAGAGCCCTATTCCCTATATAGTGCACTACTATAGACCAGGACCCTATTCCCTATATAGTGCACTACTTTAGACCAGGGCCCTATTCCCTATATAGTGCACTACTTTAGGTCAGAGCCCTATGGCACCCTGGACGGTATGGTTCCCTGTTTAGAGATGTGTGTTCAGGGTCCAGGGATCAGACTGGGGGGGGTTCCCTGTTTAGAGGTGTGTGTCCAGGGATCAGACTGGGGGGGGGGTTCTGTTTAGAGATGTGTGTTCATGGTCCAGGGATCAGACTGGGGGGGGGGGTTCCTGTTTAGAGGTGTGTGTCCAGGGATCAGACTGGGGGGGGGGTTCTGTTTAGAGATGTGTGTTCATGGTCCAGGGATCAGACTGGGGGGGGGGGGGGGGGTCCTGGTCAAAAGGGCCCAAAGTAGAGCACTATATAGAGAATAGGTTGTCATCATTACCTCACCATCCGTCTCTCTCTGGACCTGGTGTCCTCCTGGAGTCTACCTTCACTACAGGTCCTCCTGGAGTCTACCTTCACTACAGGTCCTCCTTGAGTCCACCTTCACTACAGGTCCTCCTGGAGTCTACCTTCACTACAGGTCCTCCTGGAGTCTACCTTCACTACAGGTCCTCCTGGATTCTATCTTCACTACAGGTCCTCCTGGAGTCCACCTTCACTACAGGTCCTCCTGGAGTCTACCTTCACGACAGGAACTAGACCTGGGACCCTCCTGGAGTCTACCTTCACTACAGGAACTAGACCTGGGACCCTCCTGGAGTCTACCTTCACTACAGGAACTAGACCTGGGACCCTCTTGGACTCTACCTTCACTACAGGAACTAGACCTGGGACCCTCCTGGAGTCTACCTTCACGACAGGAACTAGACCTGGGACCCTCCTGGAGTCTACCTTCACTACAGGAACTAGACCTGGGACCCTCCTGGAGTCTACATTCACTACAGGTCCTCCTAGAGTCTACCTTCACTACAGGTCCTCATGGAGTCTACCTTCACTACAGGAACTGGACCTGGTTTCCTCCTGGAGTCTATCTTCACTACAGGTCCTTCTGGAGTCTACCTTCACTACAGGTCCTCCTGGAGTCTACCTTCACGACAGGAACTAGACCTGGTACCCTCCTGGAGTCTACATTCACTACAGGTCCTCCTAGAGTCTACCTTCACTACAGGTCCTCATGGAGTCTACCTTCACTACAGGAACTGGACCTGGTTTCCTCCTGGAGTCTACCTTCACTACAGGTCCTTCTGGAGTCTACCTTCACTACAGGTCCTCCTGGAGTCTACCTTCACGACAGGAACTAGACCTGGTACCCTCCTGGAGTCTACATTCACTACAGGTCCTCCTAGAGTCTACCTTCACTACAGGTCCTCATGGAGTCTATCTTCACTACAGGAACTGGACCTGGTTTCCTCCTGGAGTCTATCTTCACTACAGGTCCTCCTGGAGTCTACCTTCACTACAGGTCCTCCTGGAGTCTACCTTCACTTCAGGTCCTCATGGAGTCCACCTTCACTTCAGGAACTGGACCTGGTTTCCTCCTGGAGTCTATCTTCACTACAAGTCCTCATGGAGTCTATTTTCACTACAGATCCTCCTGGAGTCCACCTTCACTACAGGTCCTCCTGGAGTCCACCTTCACTACAGGTCCTCCTGGAATCTACCTTCACTACAGGAACTGGACCTGGTTTCCTCCTGGAGTCTACCTTCACTACAGGTCCTCCTGGAGTCCACCTTCACTACAGGTCCTCCTTGAGTCCACCTTCACTATAGGTCCTCCTGGAGTCAACCTTCACTACAGGTCCTCCTGGAGTCTACCTTCACTACAGGAACTAGACCTGGGACCCTCCTGGAGTCTACCTTCACTACAGGAACTAGACCTGGGACCCTCCTGGAGTCTACATTCACTACAGGTCCTCCTGGAGTCTACCTTCACTACAGGTCCTCCTGGAGTCTACCTTCACTACAGGAACTAGACCTGGGACCCTCCTGGAGTCTACCTTCACTACAGGAACTAGACCTGGAATCCTCCTGGAGTCTATCTTCACTACAGGAAATAGACCTGGAATCCTCCTGGAGTCTATCTTCACTACAGGAAATAGACCTGGAATCCTCCTGGAGTCTATCTTCACTACAGGAAATAGACCTGGAATCCTCCTGGAGTCTATCTTCACTACAGGAACTAGACCTGGAATCCTCCTAGAGTCTATCTTCACTACAGGAAATAGACCTGGAATCCTCCTGGAGTCTATCTTCACTACAGGAACGAGACCTGGGGCCCTCCTGGAGTCTATATTCACTACAGGAACTAGACCTGGGAACCTCCTGGAGTCTACCTTCACTACAGGTCCTCCTGGAGTCTACCTTCACTACAGGAAATAGACCTGGAATCCTCCTGGAGTCTATCTTCACTACAGGAAATAGACCTGGAATCCTCCTGGAGTCTACCTTCACTACAGGAAATAGACCTGGAATCCTCCTGGAGTCTATCTTCACTACAGGAAATAGACCTGGAATCCTCCTGGAGTCTACCTTCACTACAGGAACTATTAGTCCTTCGTGTTCAGTAGAGTTGGATGTTTCAGCAGTCAACAATTACATAGACATTCAGCTACATGTCATTGTTGAAATACTCCCCATGTAATGCTAATGGGGAGCTAACATGGCCGCCATAGAACGTTCTAGTCAAGTAAATGCATCTTTGCTGTCTATGTCTCTGAACATCAGGGGTAGGACAGAGACATGGTTTTGATGTTAACATGACCCCATTTGCGGTGTGTGTGTGTGTGTGTGTGTGTGTGTGTGTGTGTGTGTGTGTGTGTGTGTGTGTGTGTGTGTGTGTGTGTGTGTGTGTGTGTGTGTGTGTGTGTGTGTGTGTGTGTGTGTGTGTGTGTGTGTGTGTGTGTGTGTGTGTGTGTTGTTGGCGTGTGTTTGCGGTGGCGTGTGCTGATGCGGTACATTCCCATGTGCCTACCCAGATGCCTGTCGATTGATGTTGTTTGTATCTGCATATTAAGTTGTTTGTTTCCATGTGTTTCTGCGTACTTCCATGACGTGCCTCCGTGTGTCTGTTTAGCGTGGTTGAAGTTGGATGCTATGGTGATTGTTCATGTCTGTACCACAGATGTGTAGTGGAGGCCTTATCTCAGTGGGACAGAGACCTCCATGTTACAGGTGTATAGTGGAGGCCTTATCTCAGTGGGACAGAGACCTCCATGTTGGAGTGGAGGCCTTATCTCAGTGAGAGAGATCCATGTTACAGGTGTATAGTGGAGGCCTTATCTCAGTGAGAGAGATCCATGTTACAGGTGTATAGTGGAGGCCTTATCTCAGTGGGACAGATCCATGTTACAGGTGTATAGTGGAGGCCTTATCTCAGTGGAACAGAGACCTCCATGTTACAGGTGTATAGTGGAGGCCTTATCTCAGTGGGACAGAGACCTCCATGTTACAGGTGTATAGTGGAGGCCTTATCTCAGTGGGACAGATCCATGTTACAGGTGTATAGTGTAGTGGAGGCCTTATCTCAGTGGGACAGAGACCTCCATGTTGGAGTGGAGGCCTTATCTCAGTGGGACAGATCCATGTTACAGGTGTATAGTGGAGACCTTATCTCAGTGGAACAGAGACCTCCATGTTGGAGTGGAGGCCTTATCTCAGTGGGACAGATCCATGTTACAGGTGTATAGTGGAGGCCTTATCTCAGTGGGACAGAGACCTCCATGTTACAGGTGTATAGTGGAGGCCTTATCTCAGTGGGACAGAGACCTCCATGTTACAGGTGTATAGTGGAGACCTTATCTCAGTGGGACAGAGACCTCCATGTTACAGGTGTATAGTGGAGGCCTTATCTCAGTGGGACAGAGACCTCCATGTTGGAGTGGAGGCCTTATCTCAGTGAGAGAGATCCATGTTACAGGTGTATAGTGGAGGCCTTATCTCAGTGGGACAGATCCATGTTACAGGTGTATAGTGGAGGCCTTATCTCAGTGGAACAGAGACCTCCATGTTACAGGTGTATAGTGGAGGCCTTATCTCAGTGGGACAGAGACCTCCATGTTACAGGTGTATAGTGGAGGACTTATCTCAGTGGGACAGATCCATGTTACAGGTGTATAGTGTAGTGGAGGCCTTATCTCAGTGGGACAGAGACCTCCATGTTACAGGTGTATAGTGGAGGCCTTATCTCAGTGGGACAGCCCCCCCCCCCCCCCCCCCCCCCATCCCAGGGAGCTGTATAGTTGTTGATGTTTACAGTATTTAACTGTATATCTCTGTGTTGTACTGTAGGCCTGGATCAGAGGTCCTAGCCCAGTGGGACAGCCCCCCCCCATCCCAGGGAGCTGTATAGTTGTTGATATTTACAGTATTTAACTGTATATCTCTGTGTTGTACTGTAGGCCTGGATCAGAAGTCCTAGCCCAGTGGGACAGCCCCCCCCCCCCCGCCCCCCATCCCAGGGAGCTGTATAGTTGTTGCTGTTTACAGTATTTAACTGTATATCTCTGTGTTGTACTGTAGGCCTGGATCAGAAGTCCTAGCCCAGTGGGACAGCCCCCCCCCCCCCCATCCCAGGGAGCTGTATAGTTGTTGCTGTTTACAGTATTTAACTGTATATCTCTGTGTTGTACTGTAGGCCTGGATCAGAGGTCCTAGCCCAGTGGGACAGCCCCCCCATCCCAGGGAGCTGTATAGTTGTTGCTGTTTACAGTATTTAACTGTATATCTCTGTGTTGTACTGTAGACCTGGATCAGAAGTCCTAGCCCAGTGGGACAGCCCCATGCAGGTGAAGTTGTCAGCCTGGATGTCTGGTCTCAACACTCTTCTAGTAGAGCTCATCCCCTGGGCCCTGTTGACCAACCACTCTACATGGGACCTCTGGCTGTTTGAAGGAGAGACCATCGTCCTGCAGATACCCGCTGGAAAGACCCTCGTTCCTCCTAACTTCAAGGTGAGAGAGGAGAGACCCTTCATTTATATAGACTGGTTTTTGGATGTATCACTGACCAAGATGGCTGCCGTTATCGGCACCTTCTAGAGCTTTGCAGGTCTAGTGTATTATACACTCAGTGGCCAGTTTATTAGGTACATCCATCTAGTTCCCGGGTCAGACCACCCTTTGCCTCCAGAACAGCCTGAATTATTTGGGGTATTTGGTATTTTATTAGGATCCCCCATTAGCTGTTGCAAAAGCAGCCGACCTCTCTTCACAAGACTGCTGCTGACTGGATGTTTCGTATTAGTCTCTCTGGTCTCGGTAAACCCCAGACACTGGAGCGAACCATTGTCGTGAACAGGGTGATGTACCTAATAAACTGGCCACTGAGTGTATATCTCTATGGGCCAGACAGGAGGACCCAGTGCACTCTATTGTTATTTAACCTTTATCTAACAAGGCAAGTCAGACCTCAAACCCCATCACTAGGTAGGAACTCAAACCCCATCACTAGGTAGGACCTCAAACCCCATCACTAGGTAGGACCTCAAACCCCATCACTAGGTAGGACCTCAAACCCCATCACTAGGTAAGACCTCAAACCCCATCACTAGGTAGGACCTCAAACCACATCACTAGGTAGGACCTCAAACCCCATCACTAGGTAGGACCTCAAACCCCATCACTAGGTAGGACCTCAAACCCCATCACTAGGTAGGACCTCAAACCCCATCACTAGGTAGGACCTCAAACCCGATCACTAGGTAGGACCGCAAACCCCATTACGAGGTAGGACCTCAAACCCCATCACTAGGTAATACCTCAAACCCCATCACTAGGTAGGACCTCAAACCCCATCACTAGGTAGGACCTCAAACCCCATCACTAGGTAGGACCTCAAACCCCATCACTAGGTAGGACCTCAAACCCTATCACTAGGTAGGACCTCAAACCCCATCACTAGGTAGGACCTCAAACCCCTCACGAGGTAGGACCTCAAACCCCATCACTAGGTAGGACCTCAAACCCCATTACGAGGTAGGACCTCAAACCCCATTACAAGGTAGGACCTCAAACCCCATCACGAGGTAGGACCTCAAACCCCATCACGAGGTAGGACCTCAAACCCGATCACTAGGTAGGACCTCAAACCCGATCACGAGGTAGGACCTCAAACACCATTACGAGGTAGGACCTCAAACCCCATTACGAGGTAGGACCTCAAACCCCATCACAAGGTAGGACCTCAAACCCCATCACGAGGTACTAAGGCTGTCTGCAGGGGTTCGGACCTCAAACCCCATCACTGGGTACTAAGGTCTATCTGTAGGGGTTCAGACCTCAAACCCCATCACTGGGTACTAAGGTCTATCTGTAGGGGTTCAGACCTCAAACCCCATCACTAGGTACTAAGGTCTATCTGTAGGGGTTCAGACCTCAAACCCCATCACTAGGTACTAAGGTCTGTCTGTAGGGGTTCAGACCTCAAATCCCATCACTAGGTAGTACGGTCTGTCTGTAGGGGTTCAGACCTCAAACCCCATCACAAGGTAGGACCTCAAACCCCATCACGAGGTACTAAGGCTGTCTGCAGGGGTTCGGACCTCAAACCCCATCACTGGGTACTAAGGTCTATCTGTAGGGGTTCAGACCTCAAACCCCATCACTAGGTAGTACGGTCTGTCTGTAGGGGTTCAGACCTCAAACCCCATCACTAGGTACTATGGCAGTCTGTCTGTAGGGGTTCAGACCTCAAATCCCATCACTAGGCACTAAGGTCTGCCTGTAGGGGTTCAGACCTCAAACCCCATCACTAGGTACTACGGTCTGTCTGTAGGGGTTCAGACCTCAAACCCCATCACTAGGTACTACGGTCTGTCTGTAGGGGTTCAGACCTCAAACCCCATCACTAGGTACTATGGCAGTCTGTCTGTAGGGGTTCAGACCTCAAATCCCATCACTAGGCACTAAGGTCTGCCTGTAGGGGTTCAGACCTCAAACCCCATCACTAGGTACTACGGTCTGTCTGTAGGGGTTCAGACCTCAAACCCCATCACTAGGTACTATGGCAGTCTGTCTGTAGGGGTTTGAACCTAGTCTCTCTGTCTCTCTCTCTCCCTCCCTCTCTCTCTGTCTCCCTCCCTCTCTCTCTGTCTCCCTCCCTCTCTCTCTCTCCCTCCCTCTCCCTCTCTGTCTCCCTCCCTCTCTCTCTCTCCCTCCCTCTCTGTCTCTCTCTCTCTGTCTCCCTCCCCCTCTCTCTCTCTGTCTCCCTCCCTCTCTCTCTCTCCCTCTCTCTCTCCCTCCCTCTCCCTCTCTGTCTCTCTCTCTCTGTCTCCCTCCCCCTCTCTCTCTCTCCCTCCCTCTCTCTCTCTGTCTCCCTCCCTCTCTCTCTCCCTCTCTCTCTCCCTCTCTGTCTCTCTCCCTCCCTCTCCCTCTCTGTCTCCCTCCCTCCCTCTCTCTCTCCCTCTCTCTCTCCCTCTCTGTCTCTCTCCCTCCCTCTCTCTCTCTCTCTCCCTCTCTGTCTCTCTCCCTCTCTTTATCTCTCCCTTTCTCTTTCTCCCTTCCTCTGTCTCTGTTTGTCTCTCTCTTTCTCTCTCTCTCCTGTCTCTCCCTCTCTCTTTGCCCCTTCCTCCCTCTCTGTTTGTCTCTCTCTCCCTCTCTCCCTCTCTCTTTGTCTCTCTCTCCCTCCCTCTCTCTCTTCCCCCCTCTCTTCCCCCCCTCTTTTTGTCCCTTCCTCCCTCTCTGTTTGTCTCTCTCTCCCTCCCTCCCTCTCTCTCTTTGTCTCACCCTCTCTCTTTGTCCCTCCCTCCCTCTCTCTCTCTCTCTCTCTCTCCCTCCCTCTCTCTAGGAGGCGTTTCAGCTGGGTATCTACTGGTCCGACACTAACACGGTCCATAAGTCTACAGCCCTGAAGCTGGTCCATGACCTGACGTCTCCGCGCTGGAAAGAGGGTGTCAGTCCTGAGGTCCTCACCCTGGACGAGGAGGGCTATGTGGAGGCAGAGATCCCCCTGGGGAGGAACCCTGGGAGACAGAAGGTTAGGGACTGTCCATGCTTACATCCTCCCCAAGCTACCTTTCTCTACGTGATACATGTGAGGCATTTAGCAGATGCTCTTATCCAGAGACACGGACAATTATTCAGTTCAACGAGGTAGGATCAGGTGCCTGTTATTATATTCAACAAGGTAGGAGAAGGTCACTGTTATTATATTCAACGAGGTAGGAACAGGTCACTGTTATTATATTCAACAAGGTAGGATCAGGTGCCTGTTATTATATTCAACAAGGTAGGAGCAGGTCCCTGTTATTACGCTCAACAAGGTAGGAGAAGGTCAGATAACCACATATCACTGTAATTACATTCAACAAGGTAGGAGCAGGTCAGATAACCACATATCACTGTAATTACATTCAACAAGGTAGGAGCAGGTCAGATAACCACATATCATTGTAATTACATTCAACAAGGTAGGAGCAGGTCAGATAACCACATATCACTGTAATTACATTCAACAAGGTAGGAGCAGGTCCCTGTTATTACGCTCAACAAGGTAGGAGCAGGTCAGATAACCACATATCACTGTAATTACATTCAACAAGGTAGGAGCAGGTCCCTGTTATTATATTCAACAAGGTAGCAGCAGGTCAGATAACCACATATCACTGTAATTACATTCAACAAGGTAGGAGCAGGTCAGATAACCACATATCACTGTTATTATATTCAACAAGGTAGGAGCAGGTCAGATAACCACATATCACTGTAATTACATTCAACGAGGTAGGAGCAGGTCCCTGTTATTATATTCAACAAGGTAGGAGAAGGTCAGATAACCACATATCACTGTAATTACATTCAACAAGGTAGGAGCAGGTCAGATAACCACATATCACTGTAATTACATTCAACAAGGTAGGAGCAGGTCAGATAACCACATATCACTGTTATTATATTCAACAAGGTAGGAGCAGGTCAGATAACCACATATCACTGTTATTATATTCAACAAGGTAGGAGCAGGTCAGATAACCACATACCACTGTAATTACATTCAACAAGGTAGGAACAGCTCACTGTTATTATATTCAACAAGGTAGGAGCAGGTCAGATAACCACATATCACTGTAATTACATTCAACAAGGTAGGAGAAGGTCCCTGTTATTATATTCAACAAGGTAGGAGAAGGTCACTGTTATTATATTCAACGAGGTAGGAACAGGTCACTGTTATTATATTCAACAAGGTAGGATCAGGTGCCTGTTATTATATTCAACAAGGTAGGAGCAGGTCCCTGTTATTACGCTCAACAAGGTAGGAGCAGGTCAGATAACCACATATCACTGTAATTACATTCAACAAGGTAGGAGCAGGTCAGATAACCACATATCACTGTTATTACATTCAACAAGGTAGGAGCAGGTCAGATAACCACATATCACTGTTATTATACTCAACAAGGTAGGAGCAGGTCAGATAACCACATATCCCTGTTATTATATTCAACGAGGTAGGAGCAGGTCAGATAACCACATATCACTGTAATTACGCTCAACGAGGTAGGAGCAGGTCAGATAACCACATATCACTGTAATTACGCTCAACAAGGTAGGAGCAGGTCAGATAACCACATACCACTGTAATTATATTCAACAAGGTAGGAGCAGGTCAGATAACCACATACCACTGTAATTACATTCAACGAGGTAGGAGCAGGTCAGATAACCACATATCTCTGTTCCATCTATAAAATGTCAATGAGATTAACTAACACATAGAAAAACAGTTTCAGATAGACATGAGTTACTGGAAGGGTGTGGAGGCATTAACTCTGTCTCTCTCTTCATCTTTCTGTCTCTCTCTGTCTCTCTCTGTCTCTCTCTGTTTCTGTCTTTCTCTCTCTCTCTCTCTCTCTCTCTCTCTCTCTCTCTCTCTCTCTCTCTCTCTCTCTCTCTCTGTTTCTGTCTTTCTCTGTCTCTCTGTCTCTGTCTCTCTCTCTCTCTCTCTGTTTCTCTCTGTTTCTGTCTTTCTCTGTCTCTCTGTCTCTGTCTCTCTCTCTCTCTCTCTCTCTCTCTCTCTCTCTCTCTCTCTCTGTCTCTCTCTCTCTCTCTCTGTTTCTCTCTGTTTCTGTCTTTCTCTCTCTCTCTCTCTCTCTCTCTCTCTCTCTCTCTCTCTCTCTCTCTCTCTCTGTCTCTCTCTGTTTCTGTCTTTCTCTGTCCCTCTGTCTCTGTCTCTCTCTCTCTCTCTCTCTGTTTCTCTCTGTTTCTGTCTTTCTCTGTCTCTGTCTCTCTGTGTCTCTCTCTGTTTCTGTCTTTCTCTGTCTCTCTGTGTCTCTCTGTGTCTCTCTCTCTCTCTCTCTCTCTCTCTCTCTCTCTCTGTCTCTCTCTGTTTCTGTCTTTCTCTGTCTCTCTCTGTCTCTGTCTCTCTCTCTCTCTGTTTCTCTCTGTTTCTGTCTTTCTCTGTCTCTCTGTCTCTCTCTGTTTCTGTCTGTCTCTGTCTCTCTCTCTCTGTCTCTCTCTCTGTTTCTCTCTGTCTCTGTCTTTCTCTGTCTCTCTGTGTCTCTCTCTGTCTCTGTCTCTCGCTCTCTCTGTTTCTCTCTGTGTCTGTCTTTCTCTGTCTCTCTGTCTCTCTCTGTCTCTCACTGTCTCTGTCTCTCTCTCTGTGTCTCTCTCTGTCTCTGTCTCTGTTTCTCTCTGTTTCTGTCTTTCTCTGTCTCTCACTGTCTCTGTCTCTGTCTCTGCCCCCTCCCTCCCTATAGGTTTGTCAGTTCTGCGTGTCGTCTGTGGTGAGACACGGCATTCAGATTATCCAGATAGAAGACAGGACCATCCTGGTTAACAACACCCCCTACTTCCTGTCATATAGAGCCCTACTGTCTGACCAGGCCCTGGGGACCACAGACCAGGTAACACCCCCTACTTCCTGTACTTTAGACCTCTACTGTCTGACTAGGAACCATTCTCATCGACGGGGCTGTGGTGGAGCAGGTTGAGAGCTTCAAGTTCCTTGGTGTCCACATCAACAACAAACACGACAAAACCTATTCCCTCTCAGGAGACTGAAAAGATTTGGCATGGGTCCTCAGATCCTCAAAACGTTATACAGCTGCACCGTCGAGAGCATCCTGACTGGTTGCATCACTGCCTGGTACGGCAACTGCTCGGCCTCTGACCGCAAGGCGCTACAGAGGGTAGTGTGTACGACCCAGGACATCACTGGGGCCAAGCTTCCTGCCATCCAGGACCTCTATACCAGGCGGTGTCAGACCCTTAAAATGGTCAAAGCCACCCTCGTCACAGACTGTTCTCTCTACTGTCGAAAGGCAAGCGGTACCGGAGCGCCAAGTCTGGGTCCGTCAGACTCCTGAACAGCCAATCAAATGGCCACCCGGACTATTTTCATCGATCCCCCGTTTGTTACGTTGCTGCTACTCGCTGTTTATTATCGATGCATTTCACCCCATGCTACCTCATACCCCTACCTACATGAACATACTACCTCATACCCCTACCTACATGTACATACTACCTCATACCCCTACCTACATGTACATACTACCTCATACCCCTACCTACATGTACATGCTACCTCATACCCCTACCTACATGAACATATTACCTCATACCCCTACCTACATGAACATACTACCTCATACCCCTACCTACATGAACATACTACCTCATACCCCTACCTACATGAACATACTACCTCATACCCCTACCTACATGTACATACTACCTCTACTACCTCATACCCCTACCAACATGAACATACTACCTCATACCCCTACCTACATGAACATACTACCTCATACCCCTACCTACATGAACATACTACCTCATACCCCTACCTACATGTACATGCTACCTCATACCCCTACCTACATGTACATACTACCTCATACCCCTACCTACATGTACATGCTACCTCATACCCCTACCTACATGAACATACTACCTCATACCCCTACCTACATGAACATACTACCTCATACCCCTACCTACATGTACATACTACCTCATACCCCTACCTACATGTACATACTACCTCATACCCCTACCTACATGTACATACTACCTCATACCCCTACCTACATGAACATACTACCTCATACCCCTACCTACATGTACATACTACCTCATACCCCTACCTACATGAACATACTACCTCATACCCCTACCTACATGTACATACTACCTCGACTACCTCATACCCCTACCTACATGTACATACTACCTCATACCCCTACCTACATGAACATACTACCTCATACCCCTACCTACATGAACATACTACCTCATACCCCTACCTACATGAACATACTACCTCATACCCCTACCTACATGAACATACTACCTCATACCCCTACCTACATGTACATGCTACCTCATACCCCTACCTACATGAACATACTACCTCATACCCCTACCTACATGAACATACTACCTCATACCCCTACCTACATGTACATACTACCTCATACCCCTACCTACATGAACATACTACCTCATACCCCTACCTACATGAACATACTACCTCATACCCCTACCTACATGTACATGCTACCTCATACCCCTACCTACATGAACATACTACCTCATACCCCTACCTACATGTACATACTACCTCATACCCCTACCTACATGTACATACTACCTCATACCCCTACCTACATGTACATACTACCTCTACTACCTCATACCCCTACCTACATGTACATATTACCTCATACCCCTACCTACATGAACATACTACCTCTACTACCTCATACCCCTACCTACATGTACATACTACCTCATACCCCTACCAACATGTACATACTACCTCATACCCCTACCTACATGTACATACTACCTCATACCACTACCTACATGTACATACTACCTCATACCCCTACCTACATGAACATACTACCTCATACCCCTACCTACATGAACATACTACCTCATACCCCTACCTACATGTACATACTACCTCTACTACCTCTACTACCTCATACCCCTACCTACATGAACATACTACCTCATACCCCTACCTACATGTACATACTACCTCTACTACCTCTACTACCTCATACCCCTACCTACATGAACATATTACCTCATACCCCTACCTACATGTACATACTACCTCATACCCCTACCTACATGAACATATTACCTCATACCCCTACCTACATGTACATACTACCTCATACCCCTACCTACATGTACATGCTACCTCATACCCCTACCTACATGTACATACTACCTCATACCCCTACCTACATGTACATACTACCTCATACCCCTACCTACATGTACATACTACCTCATACCCCTACCTACATGTACATGCTACCTCATACCCCTACCTACATGTACATATTACCTCATACCCCTACCTACATGTACATACTACCTCATACCCCTACCTACATGTACCGGTACCCCCTGTATATAGCCTCCACATTGACTCTGTACCGGTACCCCCTGTATATAGCCTCCACATTGACTCTGTACCGGTACCCCCTGTATATAGCCTCCACATTGACTCTGTACCAGTACCCCCTGTATATAGCCTCCACATTGACTCTGTACCGGTACCCCCTGTATATGCAGCGTAGCCTAGTGGTTAGAGCGTTGGACTAGTAACCGGAAGGTTGAGAGTTCAAACCCCCGAGCTGACAAGGTACAAATCTGTCGTTCTGCCCCTGAACAGGCAGTTAACCCACTGTTCCTAGGCTGCCATTGTAAATAAGAATGTGTTCTTAACTGACTTACCTGGTTAAATAAAGGTAAAATTAAAAAATAAAAATATAGTCTCCACATTGACTCTGTACCGGTACCGCCTGTATATAGCCTCCACATTGACTCTGTACCGGTACCTCCTGTATATAGTCTCCACATTGACTCTGTACCGGTACCGCCTGTATATAGCCTCCACATTGACTCTGTACCGGTACCCCCTGTATATAGCCTCCACATTGACTCTGTACCGGTACCGCCTGTATATAGCCTCCACATTGACTCTGTACTGGTACCCCCTGTATAAAGCCTCCACATTGACTCTGTACCGGTACCCCCTGTATATAGCCTCCACATTGACTCTGTACCGGTACCCCCTGTATATAGCCTCCACATTGACTCTGTACTGGTACCCCCTGTATATAGCCTCCACATTGACTCAGTACCGGTACCCCCTGTATATAGCCTCCACATTGACTCTGTACCGGTACCCCCTGTATATAGCCTCCACACTGATTCTGTACCGGTACTGAGACAGGAGTAGGGGGAGAAACATGGTTGTGTGTGTGTGTGTGTGTGTGTGTGTGTGTGTGTGTGTGTGTGTGTGTGTGTGTGTGTGTGTGTGTGTGTGTGTGTGTGTGTGTGTGTGTGTGTGTGTGTGTGTGTGTGTGTGTGTGTGTGTGTGTGTGTGTGTGTGTGTGTGTGTGTGTGTGTGTGTGTGTGACTGTGGAGAACAGAGGCTTGTTTCCCATCAGTTCATGTTCCCCACACACACCCTACCATGTTTCTCCCCCTGCTCCTGCCTCAGTCCCCACTCTGCCAGTCTCACCATGTGGTCGTTGGCACTCCACAGCCCAGACACATTAGACAAACACCATGAATTGGATACAGGTTTGTGCTTTCATCTCGGGACACGTCTGCCCCCCCCCCTCCTTGAAGAACAACGCGGTGATGTCATTTCACGAGCCTTCAGATCCTCCCGGAGAAGACGATGGCGTGAGGTTACCAGTTGCCACTGCCGGTTAGGCGAAGAACCTTAACAGGCAGGACTGTGACGGCTTTACAACGCAGACCACAAACGGCAGTCTTTCTAGTTGGCTGTTCATCAGGCTTTAGTGGCTGACCGCGCCCGGTCCAAACTACTCCCTGTTCTCAGCATGCTTATCCCTGCTACCAGTTTAGTCTTCTCTGAGGGGAACGACACGTTCTCTCTGAGGGGAACGACACGTCCTCTCTGAGGGGAACGACACGTCCTCTCTATGAGGAACGACAAGTCCTCTCAATGAGGAACGACAAGTCCTCTCTGGGAGGAACGACAAGTCCTCTCTGGGAGGAACGACACGTCCTCTCTGGGAGGAACGACACGTCCTCTCTGGGAGGAACGACACGTCCTCTCTGGGAGGAACGACAAGTCCTCTCTGACGGGAACGACAAGTCCTCTCTGACGGGAACGACAAGTCCTCTCTGACGGGGAAGGACAAGTCCTCTCTGGGAGGAAGGACAAGTCCTCTCTGGGAGGAAGGACAAGTCCTCTCTGGGAGGAACGACAAGTCCTCTCTGGGAGGAACGACAAGTCCTCTCTGGGAGGAACGACAAGTCCTCTCTGGGAGGAACGACACGTTCTCTCTATGAGGAACGACACGTCCTCTCTGGGAGGAACGACAAGTCCTCTCTGGGAGGAATGACAAGTCCTCTCTGGGAGGAATGACAAGTCCTCTCTGACGGGAACGACAAGTCCTCTCTGGGGGGAACGACAAGTCCTCTCTGGGAGGAACGACAAGTCCTCTCTGGGAGGAACGACAAGTCCTCTCTGGGAGGAACGACACGTTCTCTCTATGAGGAACGACACGTCCTCTCTGGGAGGAACGACAAGTCCTCTCTGGGAGGAATGACAAGTCCTCTCTGGGAGGAATGACAAGTCCTCTCTGGGAGGAACGACAAGTCCTCTCTGGTCACGTTACACTCCGTTGTCCTACCGAGCAAAAAGGGCATTTACTGCTCATAGTGTGGACACCTTTCACAGTATCTTCATAGCGTGGAACTGAGAAAAATACCTTTAATTTACCTTGGTGTCACAGTATCTTCATGAAAAATACCTTTAATTTACCTTGGTGTCACAGTATCTTCATGAAAAATACCTTTAATTTACCTTGGTGTCACAGTATCTTCATGCAGTTACTGGCTAACATGACCCCCCATTGTCTCCTGAACACAATACAACCGAGGCAGGATACTTGTCCACATGATTAAGAATGTATTTAATGAAGCAAAACATGACATGAACTCATTTTCGAACAATTTAGCAGTTAGTGCCTTTTTTGTTGCTTGGTTAGGTGCAGTGCAGAGTGGGAAATAACTCCCTGTCTTCTCCTGTCTTCTCCTGTCGTCTCCTGTCTTCTCCTGTCTTCTCCTGTCGTCTCCTGTCGTCTCCTGTCTTCTCCTGCCGTCTCCTGCCGTCTCCTGTCTTCTCCTGTCGTCTCCTGTCTTCTCCTGTCTTCTCCTGTCGTCTCCTGTCGTCTCCTGTCTTCTCCTGTCGTCTCCTGTCTTCTCCTGTCGTCTCCTGTCCTCTCCTGTCTTCTCCTGTCTTCTCCTGTCTTCTCCTGTCTTCTCCTGTCATCTCCTGTCTTCTCCTGTCGTCTCCTGTCTTCTCCTGTCGTCTCCTGTCTTCTCCTGTCGTCTCCTGTCTTCTCCTGTCTTCTCCTGTCGTCTCCTGTCTTCTTCTGTCTTCTTCTGTCGTCTCCTGTCTTCTCCTGTCGTCTCCTGTCTTCTCCTGTCGTCTCCTGTCTTCTCCTGTCGTCTCCTGTCTTCTCCTGTCTTATCTCCTGTCATCTCCTGTCGTCTCCTGTCATCTCCTGTCTTCTCCTGTCTTCTCCTGTCTTCTCCTGTCGTCTCCTGTCTTCTTCTGTCATCTCCTGTCTTCTCCTGTCTTCTTCTGTCATCTCCTGTCTTGTCCTGTCATCTCCTGTATTCTCATGTCTTCTCCTGTCGTCTCCTGTCATCTCCTGTCATCTCCTGTCTTCTTCTGTCATCTCCTGTCTTCTCCTGTCTTCTCCTTCGTCGTCTCCTGTCTTCTCCTGTCATCTCCTGTCATCTCCTGTCTTCTCCTGTCTTCTTCTCTCTTCTCCTGTCTTCTCCTGTCTTCCTGTCTTCTTCACCCTGTCTTCCTGTCTTCTTCTCCCGTCGTCTCCTGTCTACTCCTGTCTTCTCTAGGCCTGTTCTCTCCCAGATACAGCGGTGCTCAGCCTTGCCCCAGCGGGAGAGAACACACCTTCCACACCTGTCTCTGTGGCCTGCTGGGACCTGCTGAGAAAGGAGGGGGAGATCCCTCAGTTCCCTCTACCAACCAGACACATGATGTTCAGCTGCCTGCCCACCATAGACTCTGGACCTGCAGCTGGGTCTGAGTCCTGGAGCCTCCCGGCCCCCATCAGACCTGACTTCCCCAGGCAGAGTGTGGCCGTCCCTGGGGAGATCTGCAGTAGCAGTGGCCTGAGCACCAGGTGGGTGAAACAGAACAGAACAGAGAGACTACAGGATCTATCGTCTCTCTGTTCTGTCAGGGTCTGTTCTCTCTCTGTCCTGTAGTCTCTCTGTCCTGTAGTCTCTCTGTCCTGTAGTCTCTCTGTCCTGTCAGGGTCTGTTCTCTCTCTGTCCTGTAGTCTCTCTGTTCTGTAGTCTCTCTGTTCTGTAGTCTCTCTGTTCTGTAGTCTCTCTGTTCTGTCAGGGTCTGTTCTCTCTCTGTCCTGTAGTCTCTCTGTTCTGTAGTCTCTCTGTCCTGTAGTCTCTCTGTTCTGTAGTCTCTCTGTTCTGTAGTCTCTCTGTTCTGTCAGGGTCTGTTCTCTCTGTTCTGTAGTCTCTCTGTTCTGTAGTCTCTCTGTTCTGTCAGGGTCTGTTCTCTCTCTGTCCTGTAGTCTCTCTGTTCTGTAGTCTCTCTGTCCTGTAGTCTCTCTGTTCTGTAGTCTCTCTGTTCTGTAGTCTCTCTGTTCTGTAGTCTCTCTGTTCTGTAGTCTCTCTGTTCTGTCAGGGTCTGTTCTCTCTCTGTTCTGTAGTCTCTCTGTTCTGTCAGGGTCTGTTCTCTCTCTGTTCTGTAGTCTCTCTGTTCTGTAGTC
>NW_025745159.1:1278807-1281307 GCF_021184085.1 Oncorhynchus gorbuscha
TCTACTCAGTCTGCCACCTGAACACAGATCAGTCAGTCACAACACTTGAACAGGATCTGTCTGACCCAGGTCAACCCAGTCCAGAGATCAGAGCCAGACGAGAGATCAGAGCCAGATGACTGACATTCTCTCAGAGCACATTGCTGATTTAGGGTGTCTCTCTCTCTCTCTGTCTCTCTGTCTCTCTGTCTCTCTCCCTCTCTCTCTCTCTCTCTCTCTCTCTCTCTCTCTCTCTCTCTCTCTCTCTCTCTCTCTCTCTCTCTCTCTCTCTCTCTCTCTCTCTGTCTCTGTCTCTCTCTCTGTCTCTGTCTCTCTCTCTCTCTCTCTCTCTCTCTCTCTCTCTCTCTCTCTCTCTCTCTCTCTCTCTCTCTCTCTGTCTCTGTATCTCTCTCTCTCTCTCTCTCTCTCTCTCTCTCTCTCTGTCTCTCTCTCTCTCTCTCTCTCTCTCTCTCTCTCTCTCTCTGTCTCTCTCTGTCTGTTTCTCTCTCTCTCTCTCTCTATGTGTGTGTAGGTGTGTGTAGGTGTATGTGTGTTGTGTAGGTGGTTTGTTGTGGTTTGTTGTGGTTTTTGTTGTGTAGGTGGTTTTCCTTCCAGGGTTTGGCTGTCTCTACATAGATGTACTGAGTAGATGTACTGAGTAAAGGTGTGTTGTGTAGGTGGTTTTCCTTCCAGGGTTTGGCTGTCTCTACATAGATGTCGTCCATCAGGATGGCACAGTCATCCTCACCCTGGCACCAGAGGGCAGCGTGGACTCTGTCATGAGCCTGCACAACAGGTAACCTCTAACCCCTAACCTCTAACCCCTTACCCCCAACATCTAACCCCCAACATCTAACCCCCAACATCTAATCCCCAATCTCTAATCCCTAACCTCTAACCCCCAACCACTAATCCCTAATCTCTAACCCCCAACCTCTAATCCCTAACCTCCTAACCTCTAACCCCTTACCCCCAACATCTAATCCCCACATCTCTAATCCCTAACCCCTAACCTCTAACCCCCAACCTTTAACTCCTAACCCCTAACCTCTAACCCCCAACCTCTAATCCCTAACCTCTAATGCCTAACCTCTAACCCCCAATCTCTAATCCCAATCTCTAACCCCAACCTCTAACGCCTAACCACCAACCCCAACCTCTAACCCCCCAACCCCTAACCTCTAACCTAACCCCTAACCTTTAACCTCTAACCCATAACCTTTAACCTAACCTCTAACCCATAACCTTTAACCTCTAACCCCAACCCCTAACCTCTAACCTAACCCCTAACCTCTAACCCCTAACCTTTAACCTCTAACCCCCAACCCCTAACCTTTAACCTAACCTCTAACCTCTAACCCATAACCTTTAACCTCTAACCCTACTACAGGAGAGACAAACAATACAATATATTTGTATGATATTTAAAAAATCATAAATATATGATTTTTGGTTTGTTTTAATGTATAATTGATAATGATGAGCAGTTCATTATAACAACATTAGCAGGTCATAGTTCACCCTGACAAAGGATGCCGGACATATTGTCTTTCACCACTGGGGGGCGCTGTAACCCCCGTTCTGTGTAAACCCCAGGCATCCCTCTTGCATTGATTTAATAAAGGATCAACATAACTGATTGGTATCTGTCTCTCAGGACGTCCAATCGGAAGCTGGCGTTCAGGGTGTTGCTGAGCGAGGCCAGTGTGTCGCTGAGTGATGACATCACCAGTCGTTCGGGTTCCGTGGAGCTCTTGAGGCTGACTCTGTCCAAACTGCTACTGAACCTGTGTCCTGCCCGTCTGGGTGACTCTGGCATGGGGCTGGTCACCGCCGGGATGGGAGAGGCCTGTCTGGTCGAAGTCCACTGTGCCAGCCTGCAGGTGGGTCGACTCATAGGCTGTTTATAGGTCACCTGACGAAGGCTGTTTGTAGGTCACCTGATGAAGACTATGTATAGGTCACCTGACGAAGACTGTTTATAGGTCACCTGACAAAGACTATTTATAGGTCACCTGACGAAGGCTATTTATAGGTCACCTGACGAAGACTGTTTGTAGGTCACCTGACGAAGACTATGTATAGGTCACCTGATGAAGACTATGTATAGGTCACCTGATGAAGACTGTTTATAGGTCACCTGACGAAGACTGTTTATAGGTCACCTGATGAAGACTATGTATAGGTCACCTGATGAAGGCTGTTTCAGCCAAAACAGTGTATCTGCCTGAAGGAGTAAAGCACAGGAGCAACACTGTGAAATAACACAGAACGTCTTCTGTAAAATAGAAAAATAGAAAAGGTACATTTCCTGCTTCAGCCATCTAAATATCTTCCTGTGTTCAGTATAGATCTACACTATATATATCTATATTAATTAGATGTTCTCTTCCAGGTGGATAACTACAGTATAGATCTACACTAACTAGATATTCCTCTGTTATCTTCCAGGTGGATAACCAGCTGGATAACTACAGTATAGATCTACACTAACTAGATATTCCTCTGTTCTCTTCCAAGT